>NC_081557.1:89601742-89813283 GCF_022355385.1 Mustela nigripes | reverse complement strand
TTTTTTTTTTAAGGTTTTATTTATTTATCAGAGAGAGAGGGGGGAGAGAGCGAGCACAGGCAGACAGAGTGGCAGGCAGAGGCAGAGGGAGAAGCAGGCTCCCCACTGAGCAAGGAGCCTGATGTGGGACTCGATCCCAGGACGCTGGGATCATGACCTGAGCCGAAGGCAGCCGCTTAACCAACTGAGCCACCCAGGCGTCCCTAATGTAAACTTTTAATTAAAGTATACATACATACATGTGCAAAGTCATGAATGTGCACCTTGATGAGTTCTCACGGGGTGAACACAGCACGTCTAGGGACAAAGCATCACCGGCAGCTAGAAGTGCCCTCTGTTTTATTCCAGCCTCTCTAATCCTTCCACCAATGGTCACCCCAATCTGGCTTCTAACACCGTAAATTAATTTTGTCCTTACCTTCCCTTATCTTTATGTAAATGAAATCATAAATATGTACTCATTTGTGTCTGGCAAGATTTCCCTGAGCAGTAGGAGAATCTGGGTAAAGGCTTTCTTTCCTCTGCATGATTTTAGAGATTTATTTATGTCGCATATGGCTCTAGTTTTTCATTCTTATTGATGTATTGTATTCATCTGTATGATTTTACACAATTTATTTATCCATTGATACTGGAAGTGTATTTGGACGGCTTTTCATGTTGTTGGGAATCATGCGGCTGGGAAGATTTTTGCGCTGTATTTTGGGGCACGTGTGCACATGTTTCTGTCGGAGTGGGACTGCGTCTTGGTCTCACACTTGTTATGGACTGAAAGTTTGTGTTCTGCCCAATTTCTCTGTTGAAGTCTTGGGCTTCCCAGTGAGGTTGTGTTTGGAGACGGGGCCTCCGTGGAAGTAATGAAAGTTAACTAAGGTCATAAGAGGCAGGCCCTGATCTGATAGTGTTAGTGCCCTTTATAAGATGAGATCAGGGAGCTAGCCCGCTCTGTCCTATTTACTTTAATCAATTTTACTCTCTTACTACACTGCACCCCTACACACACACACACACACACACACACACGGACGCACATACACACACACTGCATGCTTTTCTGAACCATTTGAAAGTGAGTTGCACAGAGGATGACCCTTTACCCCCAAATAATTCAGTCTGTATTTCTTAGGAATATTCCCTTACATGGCCACCCTACAGCTGCCAACTTCAGTCAATTTAACATGGCTGTAATACTTCTATCTACCTCGCTATCTGTGTTTCAATTTTTGAAGTTGATCTAATAATGCCCTTTGTAGCATTTCCCCCTCTCCCCCTACAGAATCCTGTCTAGAATCAAGCATTGTGCTAAGTTGTCATCTCTCTTCAGTTTCTTTCAATCAGGAACATTTCCATGGCCTTTCTTTGTCTTTTATGACATTGACATTTTGAAGAATACAGTCCCTCCCCCTCTTCCCTTTTAAATAGAACGCTCTTCATTTTGTTTGTCTGATATTTTCTTAGGAGTAGACGAAGTATTGCTTCGCCGGCTGGCATCTGGATGAGTGGTGTTGTGTCCTTCTCCGGGGCTCACATCTGGAGCCTCTGCTCCTCATTAATGATGCCAATTTCCATCACCTGGTCACGGTGGTATCTGGTTATGATATTTTTTTCTTGGAAATTGATTAACAGCTTGTGGGGATATACTTGAAGACCCTGCAAATATTCCACTTCTCATCAAAATTTCTCCTAGATTTAGCATCCATTGATGATTTTTGCCTGAACCAATCTTTACTATAATGGTTACAAAAAATGATCTTCCTCGTCTGGCTCTCCCCCAACCTTTCCCAGCTGGCTGTCGGCATTATACTGTGAGCGGGAACCCTCCCTTTGAAGGTAGCTTAATTCAATGTAGTCTAACTTGTGGCTTTTTCCTTTATAGTGAACGTCTTTTGTGTCCAGTTAAAAAAATTTTTTTTTTTTTTTTGCCTACCTTAACCTCTAAAGAGATTCTTCTGTTTTCTTCTAAAAGCTTTATTATTATTAGACCTTTGACATTTAGATCTGTGATCCATCTGGAATTGAGTTCTTGTGTCTGATGTAAGGTAAGGGTCAACAGATGGAAATCCAATTAACCCAGATGTTTTTATTAATCATTTTTACTTACACAAGAAGTGAATGAATAGATTCCCCATTTAAAAATTCCAAGACATCACAGATGATGCTGACGGCCTCTTTGACCCACCCTTCCTTAGTCTCCCCCAACCTCCTTGCCATCAGTTTATTTTATCCTTCTGGACTTTCATTCTCTAAGATGTTACATACATGCTAGCCACATACTGTTTTCTTCTTCCTCCCGTAGCTGACCTTGTATGAATCATTCTGATCCCCCCCTTTTTCACTCTGCAACGTATCTTGGATGCGTTTCCTGTCGACATATCCAGATCTCCACGATTCTTTTAAGCTGCTGCACTGGATTACATCTCTGTGTGACATCTATCTATGATATCTGTCACAAACTGTCATGTACAGCCCGTTTCAGTCACTGGATTGTTTAGCTATGGCTTTTTAAGTTGTTCCTAATTTTTTGTTTCGCTCCCACAACAATTTTTGTTCATACTATACTTGAATATAATATGAACTCATAGCGCATTCGAAGTGTATGACGTAGTCACTGGGGACCACTGCTGTGAAAACTGAGGCATCCCAAAAGGGAGCTGTTGTCCAAAATCCCTGAGAAGTAGATGAGGGTAAGCCCTGGGGTCTGGAAGGCACTGGATACATCCTGGATTCAGGCCAAGTAAAAGCACTCAGGATCTGGTGACTCACCCAGACTCACACTGCCCATGAACGGCAAAAATGGCGGTGACGCCCATGTCTCAGCAAGCCAAGCCCAGGACAGAGCAGACCTCTGGAGGCTGCCCTGCTCTCTCCTAGCTTCTCTTCCCTTCAGAACCAGACTCTGATGTGGGATGCCATGCGGTAGCGGTGGGGGTCTGCTCCCAGCCTCTTCCCTTCCCACCAGGGAAAGGGCACCCAGCTGGCCCCAATGCCCTGTCGTTTCCCTTGGCGGAGCTAGGCCTACATCTCGCTTCTGGAGCCTGGCCTCTTCTGAGTGTCCATTTGTTGAAAACCCTCTACCTTCCGAGATGCCCCTGTGGGACAGGCAAGAAACAATTTGAATCGAGAGAAGTTGCAGCCCTTACATCACATGTTGGGTAAAATAATCAAAGAATCTTCCCCAAATTTGTCAACGGTGGCACTGGGCCTAGCGGTTCAGTAATGACTCGCACTTGATGACAGATCTCGAGAAAATACGTTTTGGAAGCAATCAGTATATGCTGAATAGAATCCCATTTTACAAGCATTTTATCTACTCTTAAGGACATGGGAGATGAGGAAAACAGATAAGCCTCTCTATTAATATTGATTAGACCATTATATATCTGAAAAAGAGATTTTAGTCAGAGATGATTGCATCTTACCAGTGCAGTCTTCCTTCTTGAATTGAATCGCTTAATCTGCTGCTCAGCGCTGGGGGTGTTGCGGGGGGGCGGGGAGGGGCACGTGGGCATCGCTCCTCCACACTGGGCCAAGGAGGCAGGAGAGGGACGCCAGGAAGAGGACCCGAAGGGCACTCGCAGGCTTTGTGGCCAATCCCACAAGGGCCCAATAAGAGGGAGATAAAAACAGTCAGCGGCAGGAAGGATCGAGGTCAGGCTTCAGAAACAACTTTTTTTTTTTTTTTTTTTTCCTAGAAGAGTCCAGAGTTGAGGCTAGAACACCTTCTTTTCTGGAATAGCTTTAAGAATGAAACCACTACTCACGGGTTATAAATAGGCCCTTTTATTATTCACTACAAAAGAAGACTGATAAACATGAAAAAATGTTTGACCTTACTAGGCATCAGATTTAAACAATGAAATATTATTTTTTGCCATCATGTTAGACAAGATTTCTTTTTTTCAAAGAAAAAAACATCATTCCCTGTGTCAAGGAGGATGTAGTGACCTGTACTTTCATGAAATACTGGTAGAAGCACAGGTGAGTACAACCTTTTTGGACAGTTTGATGATATTTATAGAGACCTACTTTCTGTTAAGCCCTAGGTTAGGAACTGAGTACATAGCATTTAGTGAAATTGAGTCCTTGCCCTCACAGAGCATACCATTTAGTGCAGAGACACTGAAAATTAGCAAGTGAAAATACAATCAAATATTCACATGTGTGAGGAACCTTGAAGGACATCTAATGGGACCTGGAAAATGGAGGAAGGGAAACCGGTGAAGGCTTTTCCAAGGAGACAGAGTTGGGCTGAGTCATGGCTGATAAGAAGGAGTGAGCCACAGGAAGAGAAACAGCACAAGCAAAGGTCCTGTGGTGGGAGAGATCTTTGAAGATCTGACAAGAAAGCAGAGAGGACACAGTGGGTGGAGGGAGCATGGTGGGAGGGATGTCTGCAAAGTGCAAGGGGAGCCCTGCCGGGGCTTCAGAGGGGTGATAGCACCAGCTGCTACTGTTTTGTGATGAGGTTCTGGGTGTTGTGATAGTGGGCTGGGTTGGGTAAAAGGAAGCAGGAAGGACAGTGAGGAGTCTAGGGTCGCTGTGCCTGTGGGAGATGATGGTGCTTGAACAGGGCCCTGGCAGGGGGATGGGTAGCTAACCTCACAAAGTTTAAAGCCCTGGGACCAACAAGGCCATGGTGGGAATTTATCCCCAGAAAATAATCCCATGCACACAGGGCTTTACATACAAACACGTTCATTACAATTTTAGTTATAAAGATAAGAAACTGGAAACAACATGAATGTTCACTGTGAGAGGTTAAGTGGTAGATTGTCTAGACAAGGGCCACCATTCAGTTATGAACACCATGGTTTGAGAAAATAACGGGGGAAAAATCAGGATACAAAACAATACAGATTAAAATGCCAGTTTTAAAAAAGTAGCACCTATCTTTCTTTCTATCTAAAATAAGCATCCATATGTTACTAGTTAACTCTCTGGGTGACCTATGGGTGAGTTTAATTTTTTTCTACATTTCAATGTAACATCTTCCCATAAGAATATACTTTTGTAGTTTAAAAAATAGCAAAAAATATTTTGAAATAAAAAAGTAAATCTCTTTAAAAGAGGCAACGGGCTGGTGTGTAGGAAAGGGAGGTGTTTGTGGGGGGAGCTAAGTATACCATGAGCACAGGGTGAGGGAAACCCCAAGCGACAGTGCAGAATTCAACCATTCCCCATGCTTCACCTGGGACCCTTCTGTCCCTGAAGATGTCTCCTAGAGCCTGCTCAGCTCTGCCACTGTCCACCTCTTTGCTGGCTTCCAGAAGGATTCATGGAGATGGTCACAATGCACAGCCCAACCAGGGTCAGGTCCTCTGGGCGCTGAAGAATGTAGATGCCTATGCCCCAGCTCCCCCAGTTCCCATCCTGAGGCTCTCCTTGCCCTGACCCCCAGTCTCTTATATCTCTCTGAATGGTTCCACCTTCCTCCACAGAGCCTATGAGCATGTCTGCTAGGAGTGTGGGTTGGAATCCTGCCTCTAGCATTTCCAGACTTGACTCTGTGCCTTCCACTGTAAGGGGAAAGTGTAGTGCCTACTTCACAGAGTTGAGGAGATGGCATGAGTGAAAATATGTCTAACCTTCAGAAGAGTGCCTGTCACGAAGTCGGAACTCTAGAAGTGGTAGCTGGTATCATCTTTCCAGTTACTCAGGCCCCAAACCTAAGAATCACTCTGGATTCCTCCTTCCCCTCATCCTAGCATCTAAGCCACCAGTAAATGCAGAGTCTGTCTGTTTCTAATCTCTCCACCACTGCCCCAGCCCAAGTGTGCCTTGTGCCCTGCTGGAACAGCTGCAGTAGCCTCCGTGTGGGCTCTCTGTTTCCAGCCCAGCATTCTCATGTCAGCCAACCAGACTTCTTGCAATGAAAATCTGATTATATGACACCTCTGCTGGGGTTTAGCATAAAATCCAAACTCTTTACCATGGACGACAAGGCCCTACAGAATTTTCCATTAGAAAAGAAATGGAAATTTAAATAATAATACAAAACTTTTTGGCCATTAGATTAGAAAAGATTTGAAATATAAAAATGTGTGGGTGAGGTTGGAGTGAATCTGTATTGTAGCCTGGGAACCTCCTGCTGGTCCAGCATTTGGAGGGAAGAGAGAGATTCAAGAAGGAAGGTAGTCTTTTGGGTCAAAGGCTACAGAGAGATCAAATAAAATGAGTACTGATTGCTGACTGGCTTGGCTAGAGTGGTTCCAGGGGAGTGATGCGGAGGGAAGCTGTATTGCAAAAGGCAGCAGAGAGAGAACCGCATGAGTGGCAATGGCAGAAGCGAGGGGGCAACAGTGAGGAGGTACCAGCCTAAGGAAAATTCTGGAAGAAGAGAGCTCTCAGGAGTGGGAGGGGTGCTGGCTAAGGGAGAGGGTCCTGAAAAGCCAGCCAAGGAGCCAGTACGCAGCAGGGAAGAGGGAGGAAAGGAACTTCTAGAAGCTTGATATTTGCTAAATGTCCCAAGGGGATGGGGCCCAGTTTAAAACTCATTAGAAAAAAAACAAAGGAAAGTGCCTGAGTTTGATGAGTTTGGTTCTCCATGGCAATTCCTGCTGGAGGCTTCTTAATTTCCTCAGTTAAGTCAGATTGCTTTGATCGCTGTCTTAGAGGAAACGTGATTCTGATAAGGGATGTCTGGTTGTGTATCTGTGTGGGGATTCTCCACAGGAAAAATGAGCTAGTGATGCAAGGCCCCACAGAGGAGAAGACAAACACCGGTGTGTGCGTGTGTGTGTGCGCATGAGGGGTGGGGAGTGTGTGTGTGAGTGCGTGCGTGCGGGAACGCATGTGTTCTTTTCTAGTTCAAGTTGGGAAGGTAGGGAGGGGAGACTAGGCAGTTATCTTTGAGCCTATTTATTGGATAGGATAGCCGGGTGAGGGTCGGGTTGGGACCATTTGTTTGGGGCTCAAAGCACAAATGCTTTCAGTTTTGCTCTTTCGAAGTATGCGGGGAGCAATATAAGAAAACCCCTCTTTCTGCCAATCTGTGTTCCACTTTTCCTTCCAAATCCTGTGTATAGCCTGCTGTCCCCAGAAAGCCTTCTCTCAGCCTTACTCTTGGTGGTGCCAGTCCCTGCTTTGAGCCAGATTTGTGTCAGTGGACCAAGAGTAGATGCTCACACTCCAGCATCTAGAGCAGCCTGCCCTCTCTGGGCTTTAGTTTCATCATTACGACATCAGAGAGGATGAGGGCAAGGCTGCCTCTCGGAGTTTCCGGACCTAAGTGTCCACAGGGAGCGTAAAGGTGGGCAAGGCAGACACCTCTGATATCCGCGAGTACTTGTTATGGACAGGATGTTATAATCTGCCATTTTCTTGCATGGCCTTGTTCAATTTCACAACAGTCCTATAAGTCAGGTACTACTATTTTCCCTACTTTGGCAGAGGAGGAAACGGGAGCTTCCAGATGTCAAATGGGTGGCCCCAGGTTGGTGTGGCAGCTAGTGGCAGAGCTGAGTTTGAGACCATCACCTGGCCTGGGCAGAGGGCCTGGCCAAGAATCTGGGGATGGGTCAGGCGGGGCAGTGGCCATTCTCCAGGGGGTTTAGCAGGGCCTCTGAGAAGTCACCTTGCCTCACTGATCTCTTGCTCAGCCCACCCTGCATTCTCTATTTCTCCTAGCTGTGAAATCTCCTGGGGGTTGGAATTACATACCATCTTTTCTTTAGGTCAAAGACTGAAAAATTAAATTCCTGAGGCCCAGGCAGTAATTACACGAAGTGGGACATGGCCAGAGTAAGTGAAAATGTTTGCTGCCTAAGAAGTGGCAACTTCAGCTCCTGAGGGAGGACACTTGCTTCTCAGGAGCTCTTCAGCTCCAGCCGAACGTTCTGTCCTGGCATCAGGGAGCAGTGCCATCAGAACCTCTGATCCTTTGAAAGAAGCTAAAACTTCTTGACTTTTAAAAGTTGGTTCCAATCAGTTCTCAGCAGTATTTTAAAATAAGTCAATAAACAGACGAAATGTATTTGAAGATGGAATGTGGCTCTGTCACATGGCAGGTTTGCAACCTCTGAAGTCTGATCTCATCCCTGTCTTGTTCCCTGCAACCTCAGCTGAACGCTCCTCCTTCTCTGGGCACTCAGGAAATGGAGCCGATGCCTTTGGTGGGATCATGGTGAGTTTTCCATGTGGTGGGATAGATGACTCTTGGAAGATTCTCCTCCCTTATATCTTCCCCGCCCCTTCACCCCAGGACATGTCAGCACATTCTGAGAGCAGAGCAGATGTTGACAGGAATGGGTGCTTGGTTCAGCTCTCTTTGAGCAGCTGAAATTCTAACTAGACTATGAATAATAACATGAGCAGGCCCTGTGCTGTTGAGGGCAGTCCCTTGAATTAATGTCCTTCATTGAGAAATTTCTCAGAGGAGTTTGGAGACATGGTAGCTGGGGCAAAATGAACATCCTCAGACATTCAAAGATGACCAGCACACAAGGAAATAAGACACCATGAGCAAGAACCAGGAGAAAACAACAGACAACAGAAATAGAGTCACACCGACTCCAGGTATTGGAAGTATTAACATTGACCATAAAACAGCTCTACTTATAATGTTCAAAGAAATAAAAATCCAGCTTGAACACTTCAGCAGAGAACTGGAAACTAGAAAACACACAACAGTTTTGGAAAAGGAATTATAGAATGACAAATCCAACAGTTGAAATTAAGAACTTGATGGATGGGCTTAATAAGAGATTCGGTAGAGCTAAAAAGAGAATGGTGTGACTGGAATTTAAGCCAGATGAAACTGTTTAGAATATAACACCTAGGGACTGAAAGATGGAGGTACATAAAGGACAAAGAAAAGAGGGATGAAGTGACAAGTTAATTAATTAATTACTATTTGCCCACCATAGAGCAGGGCTTGAAACACAGGGCTTTAACTCCTGACCCTGAGATCAAGAGTCAGACACTCAACTGACTGATACACCCAGGTACCCCCAAAGGGATGAGTTCTAATATATGTGTCATTGGTTCCTCAGAAGGAAATGGGGAAGCGGAGAGAGGGGCAGAAGAAGTGATCAGATTTTCCATTGCTGAAGGAAGACATTAGCCTGTAGAGTCAGGAAGCCTCCAGAAGTGAGTTGATCTGTATCAGACACAGGAAGAATCAGTCACTCACTGGTTTAGGAAGGTCAGGAACTGGAGGGTCAGGAACTAGTACTTAGCAAATCCCAGAGCCCAGATGGAAATGGAGGCTGAGGTCCCTGCCTGGCAGGTGTTCCTCCTAGTAGGAGTTGGGGGAAGAAGAGTCTTCATTTATTTACTTCACACACTTATTCATTCATCCGGTTTTTTTCATTGTCTTATTCATTAATTCAACATGGATTTATGGACAACCTGACCTGAGTTGCTCTCACCTGCATTTGGTCAGAAAATGGGAAAGTCTTAGTTTAAGAGGGACGCTCATCCCTGAATGAAGCAAGAGATCTAAGGAATTTAGCATCTGGATGCCCAGAAGCAAGATGGCTCCCAAAGGTCTATGATGTTGGGGATCAGAGGCTGTTTGGGGAAGAGAGGCAATTTGATGGGAAATTACCCAAACTTGTGCCTATGAAGTTTTTGGCCCATCGATGAAAGTAGCAGTTATTTCAGAAAGAGATCATTTGGGCTCCAAATAAACTCTTTGATACTCTGGGTGAAATTTGTAGGGTTTTGAGAACCTTGCTAATTTAATGTCATTTGTAATGTATTTATTTTCCTTCATTTGTAAAATTTGTTGTAATATAAGGAGACTGTGTAAACTCTACTAAAAGGAAGAAACAGGTTTGTGTACTGGTGTGGCCATGGAGAAAGGAGGCGCCATAGCCCCGTGAAGGCAAATATGGTGGGGTTGGTGGGTGGGGGGCAGTAAGCCATGGTACCCTTTTTTAGGGACAAGCCAGGGCTCTTTGAACAGCTCTTCCATCTGGAGGTTTGGGAAGGTTGAGAACATTTGAGCCATACACAAAACTTGAGCATTGGCTTTCTCTATAGCTTTTAACCCTTTTGGGGTCACAGGCCACTTTGCGAATATGACAAAGAGAACAACCTTCCCTGTGCAGATGCAGGAGGTTCATGGATCCTAGTCTGAACCCCTTTGGTCTGTCCACTCCTTCGTTGGAATTTGGCTAAACTGGGTTCTACCTTGGGGAAGAGATTTGTCCGAATTGACGTAGATAGCAGTAGAGCTGGGACTCTACCCCAAGTGTCTGGATCCTTGCTCCGGTGCTGGTCCTTGCTCACTCCCCCTGCAGCCTCCAGGCTGTCCATGGTGGGTGGTGGCACTGCCCATGCATGAGGGGCAGCTCGCTTTCTTTCTCTCTCTCTCTCTCGGTGTTGAGCTGGGGATGGTGAGCTCCTCTGGTTGCTTGGGGTGGGAATCAGGTTCATGAGATCATTTGGGGAACTATGAGTGGGTGGAGGTCCCAGGAACCTCTTCTGGAAGAAGGGACCCCTCTTCTGAGGGGCCCAGGAAGTCAATACTAGCTGCTTTGTAACCCACAAGACACTGCGGAGTAGCAAAGGCTGGTGGACAGAATGATGGGGTTATTTCAGCGCACTGGAGGACATGATTCCTACAGTCTATTCTGTCCTCTCTCCTATCAGACAGTCTCTGGAGCAAACCCCGAGCTCTGGAGACAGCTCCAAACTCCCAGTGTGACCGCCGCCTGGGCTCTTCCTTGCTAGAATCCACCAGAACTCTGCTTTGAGCCTGACTCCAGCCTCATGGGGCCAATTCCCTTCTGGTTTTCTCTCGTCCCTCTTCTGCATTTCCCTTCCTCTAGCCTTCTTCCCATACTGCTGCAGGAACAGAGGAGGGAGAGTACATCACACACACCAAACTCTCATTTTCTTTCAAGAAAAAATTATGATTATTAAAGATTTAATCTTCGAGTCTAAAAATACCTCAATGTAAATGCCTCTGTTCCCCCAATCCTCTTCCCTCCCCTCCCATTCTTGCTCCCTTTCTTAATCGGGCCCCCCTGAGAGCTGCACTGGGGGGCAGGTGTGGACACCACCGGTCTCTGCAGTGCAGCCGCGAACTGGGGAGGTGTGGTCAGAGCTGCTGTGGCTGGGAGAGGGGTGCTGGGGTCTGTGACGTTCATGGCTTGCTGCAGCCCACGTGCGCTGTGGGTAGGGCTGTGGACCAGCTTCGGCCTCCGTCTTCTGAATTGCCGAGCGGTTTCCAAGCATGCTGTAGCTGTAGGCAGACTTCTTCCTCTTCCCAGCGAGTGTTTGATTTGGAGTTTATTGATTCCATTTGCTGGAGTATTTTCCTTAAATATTTTTTGAGTCTAATGCACACTGGGTGTGCACCCGTAATGGCTCTAGCCAGCCTTGTGTTTCTGCGGAACCAATAAAGCAATTCGGGCAAGCTGAAATTGAACTCGGAGGCATCAGGAGAAGGTGGGGGGAGACGTGGGCTGGGAGGGCGGGACATGACCAGAGAGGAGAGCCAGGAGGTGGAGAGGCAGGAACAGACCGAGGAGGGAACAGCATGGAGAAGAGGAAGGAAAGCAGATAAGAAGCGGATAAGGAGACATGGGAAGGTTAGAGAAGAGAAAGGAAGGGAAAGAAGAAAAATCCGTTACGGGCAGCTTGCAGTTTGGGGTGGACTGGGGGACTGGGAGGATTACTCAAATTACTCTGGAGGTTCTGATTGATTCTAATCTCTTCCTTCATGAAAAAAGCAAAATCGACAGGTGTTGGACAGCACTGTCTGCTCCTCCGGCATCCGGTCGCCCCTCCCTCACTGTGCAGAGCCCGTGGCTTGAGAAGGACTGAACTCCTGAGTTGGTCCCTAACTACGTTAAGCCACCCCTGGGTATTCCCAGCCCCCTGGATCCAGGATTGGTTGAGGAATAGGCATGTGACCCAGGACCAAGCCAATCAATGCACAGCATTCTCCTAGCCCTGGTGATTGGTTCAAGGGTTACCTTGTTGTCAGAGTTGGTCCAATCAGAGAGAAAGTCGGGATTTTTTTTTTTTAAGTGGTTTAAGAAAAGTCCTTTATCTCTTCCTGGTTATAAAAAACGAAGTGTGGGGTTGCCTGGGTGGCTCAGTGGGTTAGGTCCCTGCCTTTCCCTCTGGTTGTGGTCTCAGGGTCCTGGGATCCAGCCCCACATTGGGATCTCTGCTCAATAGGGAGCCTGCTTCCTCCTCTCTCTCTGCCTGCCTCTATGCTTATTTGTGACCCCCCCCCCTCTGTCAAACAAATAAATAAAACCTTAAATAAAGGGCGGGGAGGAGTGTGTCCCAGAGCTGTTGGCAACCATTTCACTACTAGGAAGGGATTCAGTATGGGAATGAAGTTGTTATATTAGGAGGATATAGCCT
This sequence comes from Mustela nigripes, assembly GCF_022355385.1. Classification (NCBI taxonomy): domain Eukaryota; kingdom Metazoa; phylum Chordata; class Mammalia; order Carnivora; family Mustelidae; genus Mustela; species Mustela nigripes. Next base: position 89,800,956 of record NC_081557.1, on the reverse strand, counting down.
CCTAATATAGGATTTTTTTTTTTATTCCTTCCCTGTGCAGAGGGAATTAAAAACAAAAAAAAAGAAGAAAGAAAAGAAATGGAGTTAAGACCTATGGGATGTCACAAACCTCTGGATCAAACTCGTCCTGAAGCCCACATTTCCTCTAGACACTTCAATTAAATGGGCCAGTAGATTCCTTACTGTGTAAGTGACTTTGAGCTGGATTGTCTGTTACATATAGTTGAAAGTATACTAATTAATGTAACATCTGCATTTGACCCCATCTACTCCTCCAACTATAGGCTTCATGTAAGCTCTGGCGGAGCCCACCCACATGCCACTCTGGGTTGGGCAGGGTTTCAGGGAAGGGCAGGACTTCAGACAGACTCCCCTCCCAGAAGCTTAGCTCTGTCCCCAGGAGCAGGGATGTGGCTAGTGCGGTAAGGAGGAGTGAAAGAATAGAGACTTTACATCCTGGATGATCAGGCCCTTCCTGCTCAGTAAGGTAAACACATTCTCCCTTGACCAGCCCCAGGACAGCCTTCAGAACAGCTTTCAGCTCCAAGTACAGATTCCCCAGCTTGGCAACCCAGACTTCTCTCCTATCGCTCCCCTCTGTGTCCCCCACTGCCAGCCAGACTCAGCCCCTTGCCATTTTCTGGGCACGCCCATAGCTCTCCCTGCCTGCATTCATGCTTTGAGGGGTTCCCTTTGCTTAGAACACTGTCTCACTCCTATCTGTTTGGATTTCCCCCTTTTTTCAAGTCCTGTTCTCATGCCATCCAGAGAGCCTCCCCTGATTTTAACCACCTTCTTGCTAGGGCTTCCTGAGAATCCACACAAAATAGGGGTAGGATGTGGCCAGGGAGAATGTGTAGTTTGAAAAATCATAATCAACATATCTATTGTTTCTGTACATAAAACTGCTGAGAGTAAAGTTGACAGACTGTTCTTGACTGGTGGAATTACACAGCAGGTAGCAAGAGAAAGCATTATCGGGGTCATGAGTTAAAACATACGTTGAGGATGGGCACAGTAATTGATCAATCTTCTTCCTTGGTTGACCTTCTAAGGGCCTTCGTACCTCTCTCGTGGCATTTTCCGGGTCCTGTCTTTGGCCTCAGTTATTTGTATATTGGCCTCATTCCCTTGCCGGGGGGGTCGTAAAGCCACTGGCTGCCGGGACCCTGGGAGATGGTGGGCTGCAGATTCTCCCCTGTTCTCCATGGAGAGGCACACAGGTGATAGTGTTTACCTTTGCCGTGTGCTTCTAAGGTTATTTTGAAAACCTGGGCTGGAGGACTGGCCCCTCATCTCTTTTATACCTGAGAAAACACAGAAGAAAGGGAATGACTTGGATGAAGAGGTCATTGCTTGGCTTTTTAAAGGCCTCAGTGAACTGTGGTCCTGACCACCTCATTTGTAGAGATAAAAGGCTATTCTGCATTTCCAAAGAAGCAACTCTTTACGTTTTAAGAACAGAGTGTTGAAGGCAGGGTGGGGTGAGGAGACACAAGAGGGAAGGAGAGGGAAGGAACGTTCTCTGGGCTCTGTAGGAGAGGAGAGGGGGGCCCTGAGCACCCTCCATTCTCCGTGTCACCCTCTCTGCTATCAAATCTAGAGCAGGTGGGTGAGAGAGAGAGATGTTCCTGAGAAACTGCAGGGAGCTCGGGCCTTGCTCTCTAAGGGCAGCCTGAGGAGAGGACCGACCTCCCAGAGTTTGGTTGTAGCTCTGATGCACGGAGGTGTCCAGGGTGGGCTTGGGTCCATGTTCCTGGTCACACGCCCGCATCCAGCTCACAGAGGGTCTCAGAGCAGGGGCTGATGGCAGGAGGCCCGAGGCCAGGATGAGGTGGCCACGTGACTAGACGTCAGGGCTGCAGCCCGGGACTTCACCTGGGAGAACAGCTGGAATGTCAGGAAAGATCAGGTGGGACCAGAGGACACCTGGTTGAAAGCATGACAGACAGGTGGCCTGGGGGTTATCTCAGGAGGCTGGCAATAACCCAGAGCGTAGCAGGCGTGTGCCAGGGACCCCTGCCCCAAGGTCGTCTAAGGAAGGAAGATGGAGCTTGGGGGTACCAAATGGGGCTTTGGTTCTTGACTGACTATTTAAAAGAGAAAGTTTTAAATGTAGTTACTACTTGCTGGCCTGTTCATCTCCTCTCTACCACTTCCCTCCCTTCCCAAGACCCCACTTCCCAGCAAGAATGGAGACCCTGGATCAAGAAGAAACTGGGGGCAGGGAATAAAGTTACTTGGTCTTGCCTATCAAGTTGTTGCCATAAACACCACCCTCCACTATGTAATTATGGTTCTGGGGAGTGATATGCAAGAAAAACTCAGGGGCTCAGGGAATGTGTGTTGGGAGCTCTGACCTAGTTTGGGACATCACAGAGGGCTGCCTGGAGGCGGTGGTGTTTAACTGAACCTCTGGGAGATGGTAGGAGTTAGTGGGATGCAAAAGGAGGGCAGTGCTCCAAGAGGCAGGTGTTCCCTATTTCTTCACCCCAGGCGAGGGCTCCACCAGAGTCCCCCGGGGTCAGCTGCCCTAGCCAATTGGCTCCAACTTCTGGCGACAGCAGGGACCATTGAGATGTCTCTCAGAGACCCAGGGCCTGGCTTGAAGGCATGGAGGTGGAGAGGGCCTAGGTCTGAGCCTCTGGCCAGGCAGCCTGACTGCTTGCTTTCCTGGGGAGTTTGGCCCTGGTGTCTCGGCCAGCCATAGCCCGCAGTGCCTTGCGTGGGTTCCCCTCGGCCCTTGCTTTCTGGGTGAGAGCTGGGCAATGCCTACTTGCCACACCCCTGCCAGTTCATACGCTGGGCTGCTCAGCCTGGCTGACCCACTTGCTAGCCAGGAAGGGAGGCAACTGAGTCCCCATCTGCCGGCTGGGAGCTGGTGTGGACAAAGCCCATTCGTGGCCGCTGCTCAGTGCCAGCCTCAGTTAGCTAGAGCAGGAGCAAAAGGTAGTAGGCAGAGTGGAGCTGAGGCTTCCCTTCTAGGGCCTTGGTGGGGGAGGAATAGATAGCATCTGGGGGGACTTTGTGGGGGGAGACCAAAGTAAGGCTGGTGTTCTGCTTTCTCCCTGCTCATGGTTTTAAGGGAAATGTTCTAGATCAGAATCAAAACCACAGGACACGAAGTTCTCTCTCACTGAAAGCATCTGGACCAGGGCTGAGAGTAAATGGACTCTCATTAAAGAGGAGAGAGGAGGGCTTACCGGGAAGCTGATTCTCAGAACGGCTGAGAAGGGGTGGGGTGGGAAGATGGCCGAGGACTTCAGCTCAGGAGCTCGGCTTGGAGAGTAGGGGAGAGGGAGCTCTGGAATCATCTGTGTGGATGCTTCCTGTAGGGTCTGTGAGCGCCCAGGCTTTCCTGGAAGAACAGACACCCCCTGAACAGACTTTCCAGAGCCCTGTGGAAGCCTTAGAAGCCGCAGGCTGGATCCTGTCTTTGGGGAGAGGGGGGGATAATTTCCCCCCTTAATCAGTCTCCTTTTCAGGGTGTGTACCTCTCACAGAAGGTCCAGGGAAAGGGGACACCCAACCAAACGTGGGATGCCTGGTTAAACGTGCATTTCAGATGAACAGTAAATAATTGCTTAATATAAGTCTATCCCAGCATTATTTGGGACATACTTAGACTAAACAATTACTCATCATTTATCTGAAATTCAAATTGAACTGGGTATTCTGTGTTTTTATTTGCCGGACCTGGCAGTCTCTGCCCGGTTTTGTTTCTGCTTCTAGAGAAGCGGGCAGCCGTGTCTGGATTCCCAGCCCTCTCCCTGGGGGTATGCAGACTGCGGATACGACCTCCTCGGACCCTGGCTGTGGTCGGTGTGGGAAAATGGCTTTGTCAGCTGGGCACTCTAAGCTCAGACTGGCAAAGGAGGTTTGGGAAGAGGCGGTGCTGATGGCCAGGAGAGGGGAGAGGCCCAGGACCCTCCCAGATGGACAGAGTGGGGGAGGGGGGCACAGAGCCACCTTTGGATTACTCTGGCTCCTTGGCAGGAGGCTCTCCCCTCATTAGCTGGTCTGGACTCCTTCAGCTGGAGAGCCGGCAGGTATTTTTCCCAATCAGACTCCCTTTTCCTCTGATGAGGGCAACACTCAGTCAGCATCTATCACTGTGTCTCAGAGCAGCGGTGTTGGGCTTCCTGGCATGGGGGCCCCCCGCCTCCAGCCTCTAAATCTTATTTCCTGGAAGCCTGGGACCCTGCGGAGCAGGAGGGAGACAGGATAAAAGGAAGCATCAATATTCCAGGGCTCAGCCCTCCATATATTTAAAGCAGGGAGCCCACCGAGTGTATGTGCGTGCCCTTGCTGGGCCACTCTGCTCACTTGTTCTTTTTCACTGGAAGCCTTGAGCTTGGCCTCCCACGTCCCTAGGGATCAAGGTGAGTCAAGCAAGGAGTGAAATTCATGAAAATAGGCCCCAGGACTGGGGACCAGGGGCCGGAACCGGGCGGCTCCTCCTCAGGCCTCTGGAGGAGACCCTCGCAAGGGCTGACCGGCAGGGAAATTGCAGCTACAGAGTTCATTACACGCCCCGCCAGGCGTGTGCCCCAAACGCACTCACACACTTGTCTCTCCCCGGGGCCACTCCCCGTGATTTGTGCTTGGGGCTCTGGCCCATCTGGCTTTAAATGAACAAAACGACGGGACCACCGCATCTTCCTTACGAGAAGATTCCGGAGGCCAACAGCCCTCAGTAGGAAAGGTTTGCTCCTGATGGCCAGCAGCTACTTTTTGTAATTTTTTTTTTTTTTTTTTTTTTGTCCACTTCCTATCCTTCCCTGTCCCCAACCTGGATAAGCCTCCACCACCTCTGGGCCAATTCCTAATCCCCAATTTCCTCAAAACTGCTAAAAATGGATGTCCTGTTGCAATTGTTTGGGATTAGCTCTGCTTGGCTCTGAGGCTGGCGGCGCCTTCCGCACCACCTCCGGCAGCCCTCCGACCCAGGTGTGTCCACGTCTCCTGGACTAGAGTTTCTCCCTGGAACGGACCAGCTACTTCCTTCCCTTTCCCTCTGCCCCCACGACACAGCGGTTCTTGTCTCGGAAGGCATCTGATGTGCCTGTGAGATGTCGCATCGTCTTTTGATTTGAGAATCTTTCGTAAGTGCGTGTTCTTAGCTCCACTTTCTGTCCATTTGCCTACCCTCACTCCGAGGGCCGGATTGTTCCAGGCGTCCCGGAAGGAGCGTCGTTCACCCATCACTGCTCTCGGTTGCACGCCCTCTGAGAGCGAGCTATTACAATGAAGGGCTACTTGGGCTTATCACACGTGCGGGGTGTCTCTGAGAAAGCTGGAACTGGATGGGACTGAGGAGTCAAGTTCCAGCAGCCACCCCCACCCCTGCGTTATCGATCCCAGGGTGCCAGTCTAAATCGGGTGCTGAAATATCACTGGAAACGGGACAGGCTCCTGAGAGCCTTATTGACCTGCCGAGTGCTCCCCGTGGGGAGTGGAAATGATGGCCTGAAGGGATACACTGAGCATCAGCTTAGGGTCTTGGGGGAGACCTCAAAGGGGCACGTTTGAGTACCAACAGCTGACTGGTCCCTCGGTCACCTTTCAGGGAGGATGCCCAGTTGGCTGCTAGCCTTGGTCTTGCTCTGTGGGTGTGGAGGACGCAGCTGGGGCCAGAGCTAGAGGGAGGCCGGGTCATGCCATAACCTTCGCCCTTAGCTCCTTCCCCATGCTGCCCTTGACCTTACCTCTAAGTGCCTGTGGAGTACGTTTCCATTTGAATGTGTGACAAAGGATGACTCTGCCTGGGGCAACTGTGTGTTTCTGTACATCTCTGGGGAGCCCAGTGCCACTCCCTTGCTGTGTCATCTCAAGTGTCCCTTCTTCTCTGTTGTCTCTGCTAGGTCCAGGAGCCAGGCTGCAAGAGAGAATCCGCTCTGGCCCAGACACCCTCACCCCTCACCCACCTGCTCCACCCAGACATGTCCTCACGCATCCCTCTGTCCCAGCCAGCCGCATCAGCCCCTAGGAGCCAGCTGCCCCCTCCCCACCACTGCTCTGGCCAGGTCCTCGTAATGCTCTCTTGTTAAGGGCGGTGGGCACCCTGGGGCCCTCCGGAGGTCTCTCTGGCAGCGCGTGATGCAGTGGCCCGTCCATCCACCTGAAACCTCTCTTTTCTCTGGACTTGTTCAATAAAGGTGTCTTTTGATTCTCCTCTTTCTTCTGCGGCTACACTCCCTCCTGGACTGGACTGGCTGTGTCTCTAGGGGACCGCATCCTCCCAGCACCAGACATCACTTGGAGCCAATTTACTCATTCATTTATTTATTTATTCACTTGGCAGGAAACTGGGCAGGTCCTCATCTAGGGCCCGCGGTGTGATGGTGAACAGACCCCAGCTCTCACGGAGCTTATACCTAGCGTGTGTGCGTGGAAGGAGTGTGGGAGGTGTGCAGTGAGCAAGCTGATAACAAGAAAAACACTGATGGTGAACAGCATGAAAATGCAGCAGCGCCAGGTGCCTGGGGGGCACAGTCCCTTAAGCATCTGACTCTTGATTTCAGCTCAGGTCGTGATCTCGGGGTCATGAGATCGAGTCCTGCATTGGGTTCTGGGCTGGGCATGGAGTCTGCTTAAGATTCTCTCTCCCTCTGTCTTCCCCCACCACACTGCTCTGTCTGCCTGTCTGTCTCTCCCTCTCTAAAAAAACAAAACAAAACAAAAAACAACATGTGGAGAGTGTGCTAGGTAGTTGAGTGGCTGCTGTCAAGCGTGCTCAAGGCGGCCTCTCCGCTGAGTAACACTTTCATCGAGAGCCACAAGACAAGAAGGTGAAACCTGAGGCAGCCAGGGGACAAGAGGATCCCAGAACAGAGAAGTGCAAACTCCAAGGCTCTGAGTGGGAAGCTGGGGAGACCCCCAGACGAGCAGGGGGAACGCCAGAGAGGAGCCGAGCTAGGGGACAGCCAGGAGGTGGGATGAGGAGGTGATCACACTCAGCTTGGCAAAGCAGGCAAGGGGTTGGCCTTTGATTCTGGGGTGATGGGAGCCCCTGGAGGGTTTATGCTCTGTAGAAATGGGATCCGGTCGCTGCTGGAGGGCAATGTGCTGTGGGAAGCAGGGAGCCGGCCAGAGTGGGAAGGGGGCAGTTTGAGCTGGTGCCCTGGAAAGAGAGAAAAGGGGCTCGGAGCAGGTGGAGGGAAGAAGACACAGGCCCACCTGGTGTGGAGAGAGGGCCCCAGCGGTGATAAAGGAGAAGCAAGAATGCTTGGGAACGCCTCGGGTTTGCCTTAAGCCACAGGACAAACGTTCAGTCCACACAGGAGCCCAGAGGATGGAGGGGGAGGGCATGGCCTCTGTCTCTATCACCCCCTAAAACCCGGATGCACCTCAGGCTGTCACGTCATCGTTGTCAAGCTCTTGACCCTCACCTTCAGTTCTCCAGCCACCTCTGGCCGTCTTTCGGTGTGTTTTTCATGAGACCCTTGAGTTCAACATCCAACGGCTGAGTAGAAAATCGGTTTAGGATTCACCTTCACTGCCTCCTTCTGCTCTGCCTTTCCACACCGGGGGAGTCCCTGCGCCCCGTCATTCTGAGCATCTGATTGCTCCCGGCTTTGAGCCCACCTCCCCGCTTCTCTGCCCACTCCCACCAGCTCCCCTTCCACTCTGCAGGCTATGGGATTTCTTATTTTCAGAGCGTGTATCCCATCACATTGTTTTCTTTCTCAAAACTCCTCAGTGACTCCCCTTGACCTCCAGGACAAAGTCCAAGTCCTTCAGATCAAGGGCTGAACCAGTCCAAGCCTGGGTCTCCAGCCTCACTTCCCACCTCACTTGGGGCCCCCCCTGCTCCCGCCAAGCCCAGCTCTGTGAGTTCCCTAAGCCGAGCTGCTTTGCGCCTCCAGGACTTGGTGGCCCTTTTCCGGAGTCCCCCTCCATGGTGCATCTCCCTCACCTTCCCAACCTCTTTGCCTTTCCAGAAAAAGCTCAGTTAGGTCCTCTTCTTAGAAACCTTCCTGAAACTCCTCTTCACTGTGTCCTAGGAAGAACCCAGCCCCGGGATAAGCTGGATGCACTCCAAATCATGCTCATGGAACTTGCTGGAAGGGCTCCGGCTCCAATGTCGTCAACCTGAGGTCATGACGGAGGTAGAAATCCCTTCCTTCTCTTCAGCCTCCCTAGTCTGTCCACCATTCATCCAGCCAGTGAGGCTGACTAATTCCGACTCCAGGTATGTTTCAGGGATCTTCTGTTTCTATTTTATAGATGAAGAAACTTGCCCTGCACAAAAATAATTTCCATGGATGCACTTTCCCGAGGGTCATAACGTAATGATGGGCAATGTTTAAAGATTTTTTTTAACTGAAGGGTTGGGAGAGCAGGGCTATGTCTGCCCCGGCTGCCCCATGTCTCTGGGACCCAGGAACCCCTGAATGTGTGTGCAAGCATTCCGTGGTTCCTGGATGAAGACGCAGGCTGGCTGTATCTTTAAGTCCTATAGCACCTGGGCTCCCTCTTGTCTTCCCCTCTTCCCACTCCTCACCTGGTGACCAGTTTCTCTCTTACCCCTCAGCTTCAGCCCAAATGTCCCCTCCTCCAGGAGGTCCTCCTTGACTTTTAGGTTAGGTCAGCTCTGGTTATATGCTCCACAGCACTGTATAATTTTCCATTCTCATGCTTACCTGAGTGGACTGTAAATACACACTTCTCTGGCTGTTTGCTCACGTCAGTCTTCACTAGGCTTTGAGCTTCATGAGTCAGGCATTGTGAGTTTTTGGTCACCCCATGCCTGGCACAGTGCCTGGAGCACAGCAGCCGCTGAATAAATATTTGGTGAATGAGTGGACCATCCTGGAATCACAGATGAGGAAGGGCTTTGCAAACTGTAAAGTTCTACGGATGGTTCCTCCCACATGGGCCCTCCGTGTGGATGATTCTTAAGTGCTGTGGGGATGGGAAGGGGGAGACGGCAGACTTTTGGTAGGCATGTGACCCCAAGTCAATCTGATTCCTTCCCCTCCCTTGCACACATGCGCACACACTCACAAGTGTGCAGGTGCACAGAGGCTCTCTCTGCCACACCACGGCACAGATGTGCTCCGGTGTACGTGGTGCTGTGTGTCAGGCAGCATGCTCTGCGCGGGCACTGACCTTCTGTGGGTTGATCTTAGGTTGCGTACTCCCCGAGAGAAGGAACTGGAGTCTCTGGACGGCTGTGAGCGCTTGACGGAAGCAGACACTGAATCCGTGAGCAGCTAGTAAATTGCATTCAAAGCCTTTTTCCGCGGAAGGCAGGCAGGGAGAGTATGCATACTACCTTGGGAGCCACTGGGGAAGAGTTCAAGGACTTCCATCCCCAGAAGGATCAGGCCAGGAAGGCTGAATGGAGGAGGTGCATGCCCTTAGCTCTCCCCACCTTGTCTCTGTGTGGGGACTGGATGCGGACGCGGGTGTTGGTGTCCCCTGCTTCCTGAAGTCCGGCTGTCAGACCATCCCTCCGCATGGCGGCTTGGTTTCCCTTTCAGAGCTAAAATTCTTCCAGTAGGCTCCCTTGAAGATTTCACACAGTCAGCCTCAGAAAGGGTCTTGAACACTGAGGTTTTTATCCAGTGTAGCTTGAACCCTTCCAGAGATGGGGAGCTCACTCCTTTGTGGGGCAGCCCCTCCCACTGCTGGTAGCTCCTGCTCATTTCTTCCTTTTCCAGAGCCAGTTGTGCCTCCTTGCTACCAGCATGTCTCTCTGAGAACCTCCATCTCCCTCTTGCAGGAAGAAGAGGGTTAATCAGTGGGGAGACCTGGGGCCGCAGGCTGCAGGGAGGGGCAGAGAGATGTCTCCCTCACCACCCCCACCCCTGCAGCAGGGGGCTTCCTCCTGGGTGCTCCCTCAGGCCCCGGCTATGACCTAACTAAACATGCGTCACTCAGGGGACAGGTATGTTGGACTGCTGGGGAACACGACTTTTTCTCTTATGCCTTTCAAAAAGTAAGTCATGATTTCTCTAAAAATAGCCTGTGGAAATCAGAAGAAACACACACACACACACACACACACACACACACCCAAAATGATACTAAAAATCTAGAGTACCTAATTATAGGAGAAAGGAAATGGCTTGGCAGTGGTGTTTTCATATTTTCTTTGAATCAAGCATTGTGCAGGGAGAGTGAACGACATGAAGCATTGTTAATAAATTTTCCTGCCCAGAGACTCAAACATCCCTCTGTCAAGCTATTTACAACCTCCATGGGCATTTTTGAGTGTGTGGTATTTAGACTTGCTCCTGTCGCTGCTTTTTTCCTCAGGCAGCCTTTGCTTACCACCATAAACCTCACAACACGCATAATCAATCAGGCAGCCTGTCACAGTTGCTCAGTCCAGACACTGAGCAAGCACCTTGGGTGAAGAAAGCTCTGTAGAGGACAGTGAGCAAAAATGATTGACTGGATGGTTCATGAGTCCATGGTGGGGAGGGAAAAAAAAAGGAGAGATCACTAGGAATCATCCTGGGTTCACTAAGTGCAATTCCAGCCAAAACAACTTCCTTTCTCAGGCAGAGAGGTTTTCCAGACCGGTAGCTATATGGTGTGCTATGTACATGGCATATGTGCATTTCAGCACAGTGTTTTGTAAAGACTTTGATGTAATCCTCAGAGACGAGATGGAGAATTGTGGATTAGACAGTAATAGAGTTAGATGGATTAGCAGGCAAAGTGCAAAGTGAGCCAGCAGTGGGGGGAAGCTGCCAGGACCGCTAATGCAATCTTGGATGATATTAATGGGAGCACGGAGCCCAGAAGAGGGGAGATCATGGCATGTCCCTCTGTGCTTGGCAGTGGCCCGACCACATCTGGAGCATTGCATTTCATCCTGGGAGCCATCATGGAGCAAGGATCTTGACAAACGGGATGGCATTTGGAGGAGGGGGACTGGGAAGCCCCCGGGTCTTCATTCCATGCCACGTGAGCAGTGGTAGAGGGAGCTGGGGACCTGAAACCTGGAAGAGAGAACATCTAAGTGGATCCTGACAGCTGTTTTCAAATATTTAAAGGTCTGGTGTGGAAGACAGAGCGGAAATATTGGAAGCAGAGCGAGAAACACAGCACTTGGCCGCAAGGTGGATTTGGGTTTGGCCGGAAGCACACCAGCAAGAAGAGCCGAGCTCTGAGCCCTACCAGGCGGCTTTCTGCCCTCAGCCACCTGCTGGGGTTTACTTCTTGGAGCAAGACTGAAATGTGGCGGCTTGGGTTGATGGCTCTCCATTTTCCTGGCTTACCAAGAACACACCAAGCCCTGTGTTGAGCCTGAGGAGGATGGAAAGACACAGGGGTGTCCGGGACAGTGTCCTGGCCGTCAGGAGCTTATGTTCGAGCCTAAGAGATAAACACACAAACAGCTACTGTTCAGCCAAGGATTTCCCTGCAGAGTATAGCAGGAAGAACAGTGGATTGCTGCTTCCCGTTCAGCTGCTGGCTAGCTGTGTGACCTGGGGCACAGTAGTCTCTGTCTCTGTGCCTCAGGGGTCAAGTGGATTCTAGGGCTGGCCCTCCAGCTTTGCAGGGCGCACCAAGCAGCTGGGATATTTGTTTAAAATGCAGTCTTCTGCCCCACTGCCTCAGAGGTCCCAGGGCAAGGTGGCCACATGATTCTTATGCTGGGGGCACATGGGTCCCTGACAAATACTGATGGAGTTAGGAAATCACGTCGCTTCCAGAAGTGTTCGTTTTCTGCTGACAGTGAGGAGGGTGGGCTGGAGGGGAGACCAACCAGTTAGTAGAGGCTGTGGCTCTCAGCGGGGGAGTCAGACTTAGGGCAGGGGGAGCCAACACCCAAAGACAGGTCTCAGTGGAGACCCAGAAGTGGCAAGGGGAGGAGGAGGGAGAAATGTGAACACAAATCCCCGAATCCCCGGGATAAAGCTTCACAACTGCTTGCCAACTGGACTCTCCTTAAGGATGGGGAGGTGAGCGGCCGCAGTCTCTGGACGGCCGATTCTGACTAGCAACCCGAGGGTCCCTGCTGGCAAGCTCCCTGGAAGAGAGGCAGATTCTGGTCCCACCAGGAACTCAGAAACAAGGGCCTCTGGGGGAGATCCTGGCCCAGGCACCAGGTCCTGGCTCACCGCGGTCCCCCCACCCCTCTCTCTCCCTCGCCCCCTCTCTCCCCTCTGTCCCTTCTTCCCCTTCCTCCTCCAGGCAGCAGCCAGGGAAATAATGAGCTTGCCCAACCGGCTGCGTGCAAGCCATCAGGGTGTAGAATGAAGACGGATGACTGTAGCGAAGAGACAATTTGAAAAGGGATAAATACAGGCAACAAGTTATTCACCACTGCAATTTGTAAAGAGCGTTAAAAACCTGCAGATGGGTTGTTTCACATCATCTCCTTTTCCATTTGCAGGCTGACAGGCCCGGGTAAACGACAGTGATGGATGGCCCGGGGCTGGGCCCCTTCATCTACAGCTCTGCCATTGATTAGTTTGGCTCGCGCCACCCCCCCCCCCCCCCCCCCGGGGTGGTGGACGTGACCTGTCTCCTGGAATTGAGAGCCTGAGCAGGGCAGTTGGACTTGGAGGGCCCTCCGCTGGGAGAAGGGAGTGGGGCTGGCCCCCGGAGGAATGGGGTGTGGGTGGGGAGCTGGGAGGCCCCCACCCCCAGGCTTGCTTGCAGCTGGAGACCTGGAGGTGGGCAGAAAGCAACAGGAGGTCTTTGCAGCAGACAGCTGATTTGAGGCTGAGATATGAGGTAGAGGAACAAGCAGAGGTCAGGAACCTGGAGTCCAGTCCTTCAGCCCAGCCTGTGTAAGAGGCTGTGTCCCGCCACCACGTCCTCCTTATGCTGCCCGGCGTGACCAGTGATGAGCGCACGAGGGCTCTTTTGTGGATTGCTTTTGGACTCTGTATTCCAAGTGCCTAATTAAGTACCTCTCTGTGAATGAATCAGCAGGTAACATCCCCTCCACCCCGCCTCCTTGTTATATGTGGTAAGCTGGAGATCCCATGGATGAGGGCGTCATAAGAGTCTCAGGGGGCCCAAGATGGGCTGATCCGAGGCTGAGTTAGGATGTCCAACAGAGTGTAGGCAGAAGGACCCTCGAGATGGTACAGAGGCAGGAAGGGTGCAGGCAGGCAGGCTGCTGCAGAGGGGATCAAAAGATTACTAGGCATCAAAGACTACAAATTTAGGGCAAGGTGAGAATGCACAATTCCCTGCAGTGCCTAAGAAATTAGGGAAAGAAGAAAGATTTGGGGAAGAGCTATGGCGCAGTATTGGAAAAAGCATTAGGGTAGGATTTGGGGGAATTTGGTCTTGCCTCTGCTCCCCTTATGGCTCACTATAGGGTGCTGGGCAATGGCGGGAACTTTCTTGGGCTTCTGTGTTCTGAATTTAAAAAGGGAGGTGTGGAAAGTAGTAGCAGCTCACACTTGTAGCGTGCTTTGCTGTTCACAGAAGTGTCCTTGCAATCACGATCCCATTTGATCCCCTTAATAACTGAGAGAGAAGGAGGAAGGCAAGTTTCGTTGTCTTCATTTTAAAGTTGAGCCAGTAGAGGCTCAGAGAGGTTAGGTAACTTGGCCAAGGTCGCACAGCTTACAAGTGTCAACTCAGGCTGGAGTCTCTGCCCTAGTGACACCGCACGGCCCCATGGTGAGGGGGACTTGGGCACTTAGAGAGGAGCAGGGCCCCTGAACGGAAGATGGGTCCGATTTTAAACAAATCCTCACCCGTGTTTGAATCTTTAGAACAAAATATGTTTTTCTAAAAACTGGGTAATCCTTGCCTACTGGGCATGAATCTGGGTACCCTAGAGATCCCTCAGATCTTGCTGGAAGGGTGATGAGAATACATATCAGGACCGGTTTCCTTAGAAACTGACTGACCTCAGAATGAGATGACCAGTTCTGGGGGCTGGCATCCTTCTTGTCTGCTCCTGATCCAAAGCTGATTCATGCAAATCTGGTTCAGGCCCACCTCCTCCCGGAAGGCCTCCCTGATAACCACCCCACAATGAGGACTCTGTCCGCCGGGTGCTCAGGGTGCTTGATCGTATATTGCCTTTGTATCACCAGTTGGGAAGGGAGCTGCTTAGTACACGTGATGACCTTGTGGTTCTGTTGGAGAGAGTTGGAATCCAAGACCTTCCACAGCCCCCTGCCCTGCAGGTGATGACCCCAAGTGAGTCCGGATTAGGTAGTTGAGCCCTGTCTGGGCAGCTAAGTACCTGTCTGTCCTTGGACAGGCCACTTTGCCTGACACGGGTCTGTGGTTCTTGCCTCTAAATTAAGAGGCGATAGTGACACAGAAAGATGGCCAAGGTCAGGGCCTCTCAGGCCTGGCTGTCTATGAAACGACCTGTGGAACTTCTGAAATCACAGAGATCTGGGGCTGCTTTCAGCCCTGCTGAATCCAACTCTCTGGGGAAGTGGCCTAGCCCCCTGGCCCTTTTCTTCCCAGGCTCCCTGGCTGGGTTTGCTGTTCCTCCGGGGCTAGGAAGCCATGATCTCCGAGGAGAATGAGAACAGCACCATGACTGGAGGCCTCCCTATAGGTCAGGCACCGTGCTAAGCCCCGTGCTTACCTTACCGCGTGTAACCCTCCACACCTTGGCCACTCTCTCTCAGGTCCCTGGGGAGCAGACTCCCCGAGGCAGGGGTCTGTGCTCTGGAGGCTTTCTGGGGAACACTCCCAGAGAACAGCCTCCAGCAGGGAGTGAGGGAAGCAGGATGGGGAGAAGAAGGGGGCCATGATGTAGACTTAGTAAGCCCTCAGCCAAGCCCAGTGCTGAAGGCCAGAGGGTCCTTCAGAGTCGTCTCAAGCACAGGCAATGGGGATCATCCCTCTGTACCCCAGTTGCCGGCGGCTGCTGGGGAAGGTGCCTAAACTTGGGGGAGAGCAGCTCCCTTCTGCCCAGGACATTCTCTTGGAGAGGCTCAGCACAGCCATCAGCTGGCAGGGGGCCCAACGGTCTGCTTTGGGCAGGGGGGTCTGGGTGGCATCATTGTTCTGCAGTGCCCACTTAGGCAAACAGAGACTCTGAGATGGCCTTGTCTAAGGCCACAGCCTTGTGTGGGCTCCTCGGTCAACTTCAAGTCACATATCCTTTCTACAGGCTCAAAGCTACAGAGTTCTATGTAAAATATTAGCATATGGGGCACCTGGGTGACTCAGTGGGTTAAAGCTTCTGCCTTCAGCTCAGGTCATGATCCCAGGGTCCTGGGATCGAGCCCCACATCGGGCTCTCCGCTTGGCAGGGAGCCTGCTTCCCTCTCTCTCTGCCTACTTGTGATCTTTATCTGTGAAATAAATAAAGAAAATCTTTAAAAAAAAAATACTAGCATAGAATTTGGAACCCTCGTTGGACACCCCACCCCCCATCTAAACCCACACATGTGTACACATAGCACCTTGCAGGGAAGCTAGGGGGGCTCGGCCTAGTGTTCTAGCAATAGAGTCCACAGAGATGAAACGAGACGGTGGCAGCAGTGCTAAGACAAGCCAAGTCTGTGAAACTCAAAAGATTTGTTCCAACATTAAATGTATCTTAATCAAAAATATTTATCATTTCTGCCTAAATTCACACAACGAAGGGTTATTTATATTTTTCAGAAATACGTGCATTCATGATTGTGTAGTTGGTAGGCCAGAGGCCGACAGTTCCTTGGTCCCCACCTGCCTGGGGGGCACCGGGCCTGCCTCTTTCTTCTAGGGACTCCCTCCCCATGCCCTGGCATGAGGGGCAGCCACACCGGCCAGCAGGGTTGGCAACTAACTCAGGTGTCCTTATTCAGCCGTTGATAGGGGCTGCTCCGCACCCTCGTTCTTCCCTGTGCTCGGGCCTGACTTGGCTGGGCCTCAGCCCAAGATGGCGGCGCTGGGGGCGGCACTGTGCGTTCCCACTTGATTCCAGGCCTCCAAAGGCAGAATGGGAAAGGCAGCAGCTGTGAGCAGAGGGAGGCGTCAGCCTGTGTGGTGCAGAAACACCAAAATAGATGCGGTGGTGGAGGCAAGAGCGGAGGAGGCAGTCTGAACACTCACCTTGCGGAGAGCCAGCTCCCGGAGAGCCTGGGGAGGGAGGGCTGGACTGGGGAGGGAACAGAGGGGTGAGGAGCCCCGCCGTCCAGGGGAGCACGGTTGGGACCCTCAAAAGCCTGTGGATCTGTACACTGTCTAGCCACCTGTCTACCCGTCAGGCTCTCCGTTTGCTCACGTACGGCCTTGTTGACGTACTGGCCTGTTTCTTCAGACGGAGGGTTCCTGAGCATGGGGACAGCCTGTACGGTCTTAGGTCCCCTCGTCTCACAGCACAGTGGCCCGGCACACAACCCTCAGTGTTTGTTGAATGAGTGACTTGCCTCCTTTATTCCTTCATTCACTCTCTGTGAAGCATTGGAGCCTCCCAAGGGCATGCGGGGAGCCCCCAAAGGCATTTAGAGGATGAATATTGGCTTCTTGGAAGTCATAACCTAGTTGGGGAGTCAAGAGTCACACCCATGAGGGATTTAGATGTTGCATGAAGGGTCTGGCCAGCCCGGGAGTCAGAGCAGGGGAGAGGCCGCCGTGGGCTGTCCTGGCCTGGGAAATTTTCCCTCAGGAGGCTGGACCCGGCAGTGGGGGGTGGGATTCAGAGAGGATGAGGGGAAAGGAATAGAGGAGGAGTCAGGAATGAGGGAGGGAGGAGGCAGACCAGCTCAGTGGGGTGTCTGTGGAAGGACGTGCTTTCATCTGTGGCCTTCTGGAGAAGATGACAGGGCCTTGACCTCTGGAGACAGCCTAGAAGCTTTACTTTCTAGGCTCCACTTGGGTGTGGGCTGGAATTGGGCATGGTTACTTCCTGAGAAATGACCCAGAAACTGATTTTGAAGAATATGCCACCCAGGAATGAATGGGTTTGTGAGGGGCCAGAGAGCCCCCCAGGCTCACGGGCCGCCAGTCATCACACTGTGGGCCGTGACATTGCCCAGCATGACTTTCTGGCCACAAAGCAGAAGGCAACCTTGGACCAGATAAAAACGACCTCCTCCCAAAGTGGAAAACAAACCCGCCGGTCGCTCAGTTTCCTCCTCTGTCCTGTCCTGTCAGGCATGCTGGCTCCTTCACGTTGGCTCAGCGTCTGTCATCAGGTCCTGTGAGAGCCAGCCTGGACCTCTGGGGCTCCTCTAGCTCCCCGCCAGCCTCCTAGGTCTCATCCAGGAAGCTCCGGCTGGAGCTCACCTGTGTCTCAGCCATTCTCAAGCAAGGCACAAGTGAATCCCGACACCGCACAGGTGAGGGGCTCAGGGGTTCCCGCGCTCACATCTCTCTCACCTTCTCAGGAGGAGGGAGCCCTTCTCGGGGCATGGGAAGAGCGTGGGGGATTCAGACCCTATTGTCCCCTCTACTGAGAGGCAAGGGACTGCTTCTCCTTAATAAACAGGAGAAAAAACTGGGCCAGGAGCTTCAAGCTGCACTCCGGGGATGGGGGTGGGGTGGAGGGTCTGTCGCGCTCTCTCTCCACCTCAGCCAACCCCTCTCCACTGCCGTTTCTCTTCCCTCCAACCACAGGCTGACACTGCCGCTTCCACCTAGGCTAAGGTCATCTGGTCACCGGAGGAATCCGGCATCATTGCCTGTCTGTGTTTCTTACACAGCAGGTCTTGCCATTGGGGCACCCCCCCACCCCGCAGAGCATCCTGGACCCTTAGCCCGAGGGGAGAGGCAGAGAACTTCATCACCAGAGGAAAGCCCCCCACCCCCACCCCCGCCAACCTGACCCTTGGCGGGAGGGGAGGGAAGGGGAAAGGTTTCTGGGACACACCATTCCGAACAGCTTTGGCAGTTTTGAAGGTCACTTTTTCCCCCTTCCACGAAAGAATTTAATTAGGCTTCCATAAAGCAGTTAGATTTAGGAGCGGAACATTTTTAGCTCCCCTGCTAGGAGTGCTCATGAATATTAAAGACTGGGGAAGGAGGCAAGAGGCAGGAGCTGGGCCAGCTTCTACCCCTACCTGCCCCCCCCCCCCCCCCCCGGGGACTGCGGCAGGCACGTGGGCACGGGATAAAGGGCAGCTGGGTTCCTCCACCGAGGGGGCTGGGGGGGAAGGGGTGTCACGAAGACTTGTTACTAAGAGTTAAAGTCATCACTTCTTCGGCTTCGGCAGGCCCCAGGGGGTGGGGGGAGAGTGTCCTGCTGTGTAGCGGGGTGGGTGAAGGGAGGGCCATGCTGGCCTGGGGGGCACAGGCTGCGGCCGATGGGGGGCAGGCCTGGGAATGCCACCAAGGACTCACTCCAGACCACCTTGTCTCGTTCTTCCTCCTCCTGGGGAGAGGGCCAGTTGCCCAAGCAGTGGGCTTCAGGGGGTTCCTGGGGCGAAGGTCAGCACCCTCTCCAGATAAGGCACAGCAAGGTTATGTCAGAGATCAGGGGAAACTCAAGTCCCTGTGCACTTGGCACTGTGGCAGACTCCAGAGGCCATCACAGAGACAGATGGACACTGTCCTGCGGGAACTCCCAGGGCAGCCAGGAGACAAGACAGCCTCCCCGGAGCGGTCCGGATATGCACGTGGAGAGGCCCAAAGGTGCTGGAGACGATGGGTAGATTCTTGATTCTGAGGAATGCGGGTGTGTGTAGCTGGGCGCTGCCAGACGTCTCCTCTAGCTCCCCGAGAAACCCCCTCCAGCTCCACGGCTGAACCCACCACGCCTCGCTGTGCTTCCCCCTCGTCCCACAGGAGCCCTGCTCCCTGGGCCCCTGAGAAAGGCCGAGTGGGGGCTCCTGTCTCCCACCATTTCACAGATAGGGAACCTGGGTTCTCGCAGAGCTGGTAAACAGCAGGCCAGCCCAGCCCATTCCTGCTCACAGTCGAGGTTCAAGACTTGATACAACTCTGAGCTGTGTTGGGAGGAATTTGGGGGGAATTCCATTTCCCCTCTTAGTCTGCTGGGGTTGCCATTTCAAAGTACTATAGACCGGGTACCTTAAGGAACATTCTGGAAGCTGTTCACAGTTCTGGAAGCTGGAAGTCCAAGATCAAGGTGCTGGCAGATTTAGTTCCTGGTGGGAGCCCACTTCTTGGTTTGCAACCTTCTGGCGGTGTCCTTACCAGGCAGAGGTGGGGTAGAGCGATGGGGTAGAGAGAGGGAGCTCTGATCTCTTCTTATAAGGACGCAAATCCCATCATGAGAGCCTCACCCTTATGACTCACCTAAAGCTAACCTAACCACGTCCCAAATGCCCCACTTCCAAATACTATCGCCCCAAGAGGGCTTCAATGTAGAGATTTTTGGGGTACACAACCCCTACAAGAGTCCCACATCTTGTTGGAGACAGAGCGGAGGGCGGAGCTAGGCTCAAAGAGGGGCAGACCACAGTCTGCCTGATTCATACACACAGCAAACTTCATTTATCCGGCAAACCCCAAGCACCCAGTAATGGCCCGGCACTGTACCCAGCAGTGTTGGGGGTGGAAGGACGGGAAGGTCAGGGGTAGCTGCTCAGAGCACCCGTGAGCCTGGAGAGGTGGAGGGTTTCCTAACGGGACCCCTGTCTGGATCCGGGTTTGGGGGTGCCCAGCACTGGCAGGTGAGGCATGGGGAAGGGAAAGGGGGCAGCTTGCTTCTGGGCTCAGAGTTGGAACTGTCCACCCCCCGCAGCTGCCTCCTCATCCCAGTCTCGTTCCTCTGCGCTCAGACACCTTCCTGGTCCCCAACCCGACAGGGCGTGGCCGGAGCCTGTGGCGGGAGCACCGGTCCAGGAGCTTAGGGAGCCCTGAAGAAGACCATGGACTTGCTGCGGTGCCGTTTGCTCTTCTGGGCCTTGGGAAGCTGGGGGCAGGAAGCAATCTGTCCTGAGGAGGCTGGCTGAGCTGGCCAGGCCCTCGCCGCGCACCCGCCGATCCGGGTGGCACAGGTGTTGTTGATGGAGTTCCGTGGGGTTTGTTTCTGTGTTTGTCTGAAATGGAGCCCCCCCCCCACCCCACTCCCCCAACCGAGGTCTCCCTCTTGGTTTCGCTGCTGCCTTGCTTTGTGACCTTGAGCAGGATTTCTAACCTCTCTGGGCATGTTTTCTCTTAATGGCAGGATGATTGAGCAGAGCCCCAGTGACACCTGCTTCCAGGCATGTAAAAGTGTTCTGCGGAGTCTCAGTGTCCGTGAGGCCTTGCCCCTAGGGCAGCGCCCGAGCTTCACCCAGGTCTGTATTGAAGATTATCTCTGCGCCCCCCCCCCCCTCCCGTGCTTTGTGACCTGAGGCAGGAGGTTTGCCCTTCAGGCTTTCCTCCTGCTCCCTTGCTTGGTGGGGGGATGGGCTAGGGCAGCATCTCTCCCGGAGGTGTTGGGGGATGCCTGCAGCTCAGGTGTGCAGAGAGCACAGACCTCTGGAGCACAGAGCCTCCTTGGCCTGCTCGGGAAGCTCCCCTGCTCCTTCCCCATTCGGCCCCTCTACCCTCTGCCTGTTCCTGCTCACCGGCTGGTCTCCCTGGCCACCCATCCATCTTGCCTATCGGAGAGCCCACGGCACAGGCTCCCAACCTTGTCAGCTTGAAATTAAAGACTTGCTCCACGGAGCCGGGTCCTCTCCAGAGACGCTGCACTTTGATTATCCCCTCGGAAGGAGCAGCTGATTTGGTTTCTGCTGTGCTGCTCCTGGAGTGGAGGAGTGGTGTCGGGTGGGCAAGGGGGGCGGGTGAGGGAGAGGGGAGCAGGACCGAGAACCTCGTGTCTCTGTAGCAGAGCGCCTGGCAGACCCGAGGGCCCTGAAGGCAGCTGCCTGGGCTCCAGTCCCAGGGAGCAAAGAGACCTCACGTTTCCACGGCCATTGTACCCGCTCAGACTGGATATTGCCAGAGAGCTCCTCAGGAGGGGCCCGCTGGGGGGTCTCAAGGAAAGGGGGTGCTTGGCTCACATGAATTTGCCAAGGGGCCAGCCTCCCTTCTTGGTCCCGATCTTCCTTGTTTGATGTTTCTCTGTAGAGAAAATGCAACTCAGCTGGCAGCCACCTCGTCTCCCCAGAGCTGTTCCCAGCCCCACAAAAGAGCATTGCCCTCTGCAGTGCTCTATAAAGAGGGGTGCCCTTGGGGACACGCGACGCTGGCTTAGACCCTAGCAGCGCAGCCTGTAAAGCTTGTGTTCTCTCCTGAGACTTCTAAGAATTGCCAGAGGGGAGTCTGAGTCCCCATGAGCACCTTGAACTCAGATTTCTGCTGAATTCACTCAGTTTATGGATATACCCTGTCCTACCTGCGCAGTTCCCATTCTGGGAGTTTTGCTTAGATGTGGGATTCAGTTCCTGCCCTCGAATTCTCCCCCAAGACCCCCCACACAAGTCATCCCCCCTCTGTCTGCCTTGACTGAGGTGTGGGGAGACAGTAAAACGTATTTGGGGGGTGGTCAGGGCCTTCTGAAATGTAGGGGAAGTGGAGACACTGAAAAGCAAGAGACCAAAAAAATGGGATCAACTTGGTATAAATGACTTTTGAAACATTTTGACAGCTTACTGAGGCATAATTAACAAACAACAAACCACACATATTTAAAGCGTTCAGTTTGTTAACTTCTGAAATCATCGCCCGTTGAAGATAGTAAACAGGGTCCCCTACCTTGGCATTTCCTCCTCCCCGAGCCCTGGGCAACCACTGATCTGCTTCCTGTCCTTACGGATTAGTTTGCATTTCCTAGAGTTTTTTAGAAATGAAATCATGTAGTGTACTCGTTTTTGAGAAGGAGAGGTTTTATAGCCCAGAAATGCAAACAGCTCTGTGTTAAATATTTGACACATGTATTCTTGAAACATTCTCTGCCTGCTCCAAAAGCACTGGGCTGTTGTATTTTCTGCTGCCCCTGAATCTTGTCTCAATTTTAATGCAGAGCTGTTCAGCTGTCTTTTTGTTTCCTTGACTTCTGTTAATCCATATCCTCAGAGACGTATCAAGGTAATTTCCTGAACAAAAGAGACTTCCCTCCCTAAGATCAATTCCAGTACCAGCTGTTAGGATAAATTTTTCTAGCCTCTTATGCCTTGAGTGTGTGCATGTGTTTGGAAGTATGTTTGTAGATGTGCACTGTGTGTGAGACTGTGTACGTGTGTGTGTGCGTGTGCATGCATATTTGGGAGGAGAAGTGTGAGTAGGCCAGAGGGGCCTCTTTCTTTTCTTAAGTGGGCTCCAAAGTGGGGCTTGAACTCGCCACCCTGAGATCAAGACATGAGCTGAGATCAAGAGTTGGACACTTACCAACTAAACCACCCAGGCACCCCAGGGATATATATATTTCTTTTCTTAAACACTGATGCCTTCCTTTACTGGACACAAAGCTTTTCAAACCTGATTGAATTTGGTCTTCACAGCAAATACGTGACTTAGGGATAAGAATTCACTTTGGTGGGAAACTGAGATCCAGAGGCAAAACAAATTATCCACAGACAAGCAAAGCTAAGCCCCAAGTGTCTTGCACTCCAAACTTGGGGCTCATTTCTCTACATGGGGTGCAGTGATGCGAGGTTGACCCCCTGCCCTCGTGGGCTGAGTGGGAATAGCAGCTTGAAGGGCTGTGTTGAGAGACAACACAGCAGAGTCTGGGCTCGGGGGAAGATTGGCACAATTGATTAGTAATGTCTGCATGGCTGTGGGTATGGAGGTGGGCTTAGTAAGTCGTCTGGCTTTATACCACGCCCCTTTGAGCCTTCCTGCAATGCAAAATTGAGTGCCACTACGTGATTCAAAGCACCGCTCTCTGGAGGAGTAGCCTTGGGTTGGTCGGCCCTGTTGGTCGGCCCTGTTGGATGATCTCTCTCCATGTGGTTCCTTTCTTGTCTGTGGTCCTCATGCTGGATTTGCCATTTAGGGGCTGCTGCTGTGAGAGTTCTCCTCGCATTCTGTCTCCAGCCCTTCCTCTGCGGGAACCCTAGGCCTCCCAAGACCACCATCTTGCTCGTTCCCAAGCGCCGGAATTCCCTGGCCAGACTCGGTCAGGACAGCGCTGAGACCTCGACTCGAGTGTTTGGCTTTGCCTCCCCCTCTCAACCCACGTTTGATTTCCTCTTCCGGCTCCACTGCGGTTCCTAGTCTCAGCACCACCAGCTCTCATCTGGGCCACAGCAGGTGCCTCTGGCCTCAGGACAGCCCATTCTCCCCAAGGCAGCCAGAAGGATCCTTCTAAGATGTCCATGGGATCTTGCCGCTTGCCCCAGTGCAGCCCCTGTGTGGCTTCCATCCTGCTAAGTTTAGACTCTGACTCCTCCCTGTGAAGGCCTCCCAGGGGGCCCTTCCCCGATCTCTCAGCTTGCGTCGTTCCCTCCACTCGGGGAGCCCATGCCTTCTCTGCGCAGCACGAACACACCCCACTCAAGTTTGCCTCTGGCCTTTGCACCTGTTTAAATGCCACCTCCTTAGGGCAGGTTTGCCTGATCACTCTCTCAGTCCCGCACCCTGCGGTAACGATCGCTTACCTCCGTTTCCTTCGGAGCACTTAGCACACGATTCTAATATGCCCGATCACAAGTGCTATGGCAACAGGGGGGTCTCTCTTTCTTTGTTTCCGCCTCACTCTAGAACAATACCAGGCACCCAGAGAGCACCAGATACCTATAGGAAAAAAAGAAATCCAAAGCACTTTTTTATGAGCATATATTTTATTACAAGCCTCCTCCAGGTGTTTATGAAATTGGAGGGGAATAGTAATAATACATAGGAAAGGCCTGACTGTCTGGGGGACGTTGGGGAGACCACACCACCAGCTTGGACTGTAGTGAACTCACCTGCATGAAGAGCCCGTGGCTGGTCCTTGCACCCACACAGGGCTGGGGGAGCCTGTGAGAAGGCAGGGGAAGCCGCATACTTGGGGTCAGATCACCATTAGGCTTCCCAGGAATTTGCCTGGACTCGAGCTCTGCCTGGTGTCAGGCACTGCGGCTTTGGGCCTCCAAGCCCCCTCTGTCTTTTCCTGCCCTGGCCTGGCCTCTCCTCAGACCCAGCTTCAGTCTCAACCTGTCTGTCTGTCTCTCTCCCTCCCTCCCCTCTCCAACCCCCTCTTCCCAGTCCAATTCCCAGATCCACCACCTTCGTGTACAAAGAGGCCCTTGCAGGAGGGTGGGGATTCCTTCTCTTGCCAAGGTCACGTCTGTGCATCCCCTCCGCTGACCTGCACCCCTACTGCGCCCATCACCTCCTTCCTCCTCCATCTGTAGGAGGAGATGGACTGTATTTCAGAGGTACAGGCTCCCAGGGAAACTGCAGACAGCACTCAGTTCGGGAAGAAAGTGAAAGGGTTGGGGAAGGCTTGCTACTGGGGATAGTCCTAGATGCTGATGATTTTTTCTTAGATGGCCTCATCTTTTTTTGAAGACTTTGTTTATTTATTTGACAGAGAGATAGCAAGAGAGAGAGCGAAAGCCGGCGGGAGCAGCAGGCAGAGGGAGAGAGAGAAGCAGGCTTCCCACTGAGCCAAAAGCAGACACCCAGCCAACTGAGCCACCCAGGCGCCCCATAGGATCCCATCTCTGAGCAGTGGCTGCTCGGTGTGGGAGGGACCTCCAGAAAGTCCTCTGGGGTGGCAGTCTGGCTCAGGGAGTACGGCCCTCATTTCACTCCGGCTGATGGAGTCTCCGGAGTGGGCCTGCCTCTACTAGCCTTGGTTTATCGGCCCCTGTATTGGGCGGACCCAGCCTACGACCGAGTGGTAATGAACATCCGGGACAAGGCTTCCACCGATGGGTGGGGTGGCCTCAGGCCTGTCTGCTGGAAAATGAGGGGTTAGAACTAGAGGCCTGGGGATGATATTTGCCCTAAAATGCTCCAATCCCATTCAGGGCGAAGAATCTGCTGATCCTTGCTTAGTGCAGGTGAGCTGCATTTCATGCAGAATTTCTGGCTTCTTAGACCCCCCTCCCCACCCTGTTCTCAGTGCAGACCGGGCCGGCTCCAGCTCAGAGCAACCTCATTGTCACCGTCTGCTACTCTTGGTCACAAAACCACCATTTGCTAGCTGTTTCCTGCCTTGCCTCGCTCCTCTATGCAGCAGATCACATTTGCTTTTCAGAGGATGAAATTGAGATTCCCGAGACTTGAATACAGTGGGGAGTGATCAAGCCAGAATTTCATCTACTGCCAGGGCCCCACTCAACCTACAATGCCAGGCCCCACGCTTGGCCCCTCCGGCCTCCTGTCAGCAGGTGGGACAGCGGAAGAACTCCCAGTGGTGAACACAAGAGGGAGGGAGTTGCTCTTCCCCGGACACCTTGGGAAACAGGGCGGGCAGCTCCCTGTGCCTCTCCCAGAACATTTGGCCAAGGACTCGAGTGTTTGCAGAGATACTGGTGCTGTGATGGAAAATGTTATCAAGGGACGGACTTCCTGCCAGCCGTCCTGTGTTCCTTGGAAGAGCAAAGGGCTAGCGAGACAAGCATGATCCAGAGACAGCCGTAGGGACAGGCCTGAGCAAGGATAAACAACACGGTGGCTGGTGCCAGGAAAGCAAAGAAACCAGGACGAGTAAATAAGGAGACAGATGCTGAGCATGGTGCCAGGGGAGTGAGTGTGCAGGAGGGCACTGGGGCCAGGGAAGCCTGCTTGTGCACGACGGAAGTATTTGATAGATGAAGACAGGTACGGAAGGTGGGGGTTGGGGGAGGGATGAACTTTCTACAGCTTTCTCTCTGCTTGGAGCTGAAGGGAGATGGGGGTCTCTGAAGCTGGTGGATACCATTTTTCTTTCCCCTGGAGCTTTCAACTGCTGGTTCTGAAAAGCCTGCGAAGCACAAACAGCTCATGCTCCCCTCGCAACCAGAGGTGGGGTCTCCAGGCATCCAGATGGCCCCTAGTCCCACCTTAGGGGGTCTGTTCCGCCCCAGACACATGCTGTCAATACCTAAAGGCAGAGGAATAAAAAAGGTAATAACAAATCAGAAGGTAATAAACCAGTCAGATGGTTTCTTTCTAAGGCAGCTTTGCAAATAAGAATGCAATATGCCAGCCTAAAAATAAGTCTTCTTGATCGGCACCCCCACCAACGAGCAAGAGGCAGTCAAGGCAGTGACGTGGGCACCGATTGCCTGGTGGCGTCTGTGGAAACCTAACGGCGTGCCAGGGCGAGGGCCCGAGGGCCAGCCCATTCTGTAGCCTTCAAGTCTGGTACTGAGCCAGGGGGACAAGACGCCCCCTGCCAAGACCACCCTTAGGGCTCTAGCTAGAACCTGGAGGAGCCGGGGCCAAGAGGCTATATCCTCCTCAAGATGGCCCTAGAGTTTTCCAGAGGGACATGCCCCACTCCAGGGACCGTAGGCTGATGTTGGCAGGGATAGGGATCCACGTGCCTTCAACTGTGGGTCTCAAGAAGGAACTTCCATCTGATAGCCTGGCTGGTTCATTTGTATCCATTTGGTGTCCTCCTCAGATGCTGGGATTTATCTTCATTAAGGAGGGAAAGAGACATTTTCTGATGAGGTCTGAGAGACTGCTTCACCTTCCTCCTGTCTCACCCCAAAGCCCGGGCAGTGGGCAGGGTGTTCTCCTGAGATCTCAGGGAGAGAGAGGTCCCTGCCCCTCTCTAAGAAGAAAGTGTCTCTGGACAAAGGGAGGCCCTGGGAGAGGGTCTCTGGCTTTGCACGCACCTTAGGGCTTTGCCTACATTCAGGGGAAGAATCCGGAAACTATCCATCCCTCAGGCTGAGGGCTCTGTGTAGGAAGCTCTGAACACATTAGTGCCCTTTGTTCTGAGGAGGACGGTCGTATTAGTTATCTATTGCTGTGCAATAAATCACTCCAGAACTTAGTGACTGAAAATGACACTAATCATTTATTATCTCTCCCAGTGTCTGGTACTCAGGAGCAGCTTGGTGGGGTGGTTCAGGGTCTCTTATGAGGTTGCGGTTGGGATGCTCCTGGGGCTGCAGTCATCCGAAGGTTGGACTGGGACCGGTGAGGAGGGGGCACTTCTAAGATGGCCTCTCACATGGCTGGCAAGTCTCTTCTTCTCATGCAGGCTCTCCATGGGGCTCTGGCTTCCCCCAGAGCAAGAAATCCAAGAGACGGAGGCAGAGTTGTGGCGCCCTTTATGATCTAACCTTGAAAGTCCCATGCTCCCTCTGTGTTCCACGGGACATATAGTGTAGGCCTGCTTCAGTGTGGGAGGGGACTACACCAGAACCCTAGTCCAAGAGCATCCATGGGGTCATCTAGGAATCTGAGCATCACTGCCAGGATGAGAAATGGCTTGGGGTAGGGATGGCATCAGGATGAGGTTTCTCCCAGGACTGGGAGACTAGGGAGTGGAGATGATGCGAAGAGAACTGACCTCAGAGTCAGAAAGATCTGGGATTGAATTCCAACTGAGTCACCTGCCAGCTGTGTGACTTTGGGCAAATAACCTTGCTCTCTTAGCCTCAGCTTCCTCATCTGCTAAAAAGAACGAGTATCCTGCCTTATACTCTGCCCTTGTTGAGGGTAGGGGACACGTAGTCAGGCTCAGGAAGAAATCATTTCTTCCTTCCAGTGTCTTGTCCTCCCAATGTCAGGATGAACCCCACAAGTGTTCTGGCCACCTACCGTCCATCTTCTGGGGCCACTAACCAGGACAAGCACCTGGAGCTCACCACATGGGAGTCTGAAGTTTGGGAAGAGAGAAGGTATGTCTTCTATCTCTTCTGGTCTGGCTGAGATGCTCTAAGATGGTTCATGGACCCCAAATTCTGCCTCCTTTGTCCACCAGGTGAACCCTTGTCTGGGGGAATCACAAGCCCACTCTCCATAATGGTGTGCTTGTTAATGCCTGGAATGCTAATGCCTGCTAGAAGCAGCTGCTTAAATAGCTCCAGGAAGGAACTGCTGAAGAGCCAGCCCCAAGTGCGGTGGTGGGGGAGGGCAGGAGCAAAGGAAGGAGGTGCACAAGGTCCTGAGCTTGTGCTAGGCAGGAGGCATGGGGGATGTCCATGGCTTTGACTTTAGGGACTCTGGGTCTGAGTCCTTCTCACCCCTTCCCTTTAGCTCATCTGCTCAGCACTCTATGGCCAAGGTCCCAAGGAAGTTGCCAAGTGCTCCATGTTGACCATGCACTTCCGTCTGGCTCCGGGGCCCAGACAGAGACAGTAGCCCCTGGCGGAGAGAGCTGGTTGGTTCCTGGGGCACCTCTGCATCAGGATGCCTTGATGTGTGCTCAGACCCTGGTTCCAGACTCAGCTAAGACCCCATGGTCTGCATCTGTGCCTCAGCAAATCTAATGCCTGCTGCACCTGCTGCTACCTCCACTGGACCCACCTCCCTGGCCCAAAAGACGCCATTCGGTTCTACCCAACAGACCTCCCTTGAGTACCTCCTAGGGGAACAAGACCCAGCTTGTTCCTCCAGAGCCAGGGAAAGGAAGAGCTACCATTTTGAAACAAAGAATTGTAGTAGCCCAATGGAGAGAAGACTTGAGTCTGCCTCAAGATGGTGGCTGCCAGGGATGGCTTCTGAGAAGGGATAACTAACATGTGAGTTGGGCCTTGAAGGATGAATTGGATTTTTCAAGGTAAAAAATAGAGTGAGAGGTGGGGAAGGGGAACAACAGATGGAGGGAACAACGAATGGGGAAAACAGCATGAGCAAAGGCCCGGGGGTGATATGTGTGTTGTGTCTGGAGTGCAAAACTTGTGATGCTGAGAGATGGGGCTGGGAACGGAGGTTGGAGTGAGAGCATCATATCCTTTGTGCCTGGGTCCATGGGGGCTCCAGGAGGCTTTCAAGCAGGGGAGGGCAGCGTGGCCCAAGCACTGCTTTAGAACAACCAACAGCAGGAGGGCCCAGGTTCGCTTTCTTCTCTGCCCTTCTGGTCATCATTCACCTGCCCCCGGCCATCCCCTCCCCAGACCCAGTGCATCCGAGAAAGAGGCGCCAAGTTAAGCTGCACTACCAAGTTAATACAAAACCCACAGGGCCAGTGCCACACCAGCCCAGGGGGGAGGCAGCCGTAACAAGAGAGGAAATTACAGATAAGAGAGGAGAAATGGCCACAGCGAGATGAAGGGAAGGCAGGAGCTGGCAGAAAACAAACCAAGGTGTCAAGACAGAATCAATAACCATCACCGCGAAGAGAAGAAGATGGGATTCATTACAGAGAGGGTAAAACAGACATTACCCAGCCTGCCCACGCGGCTCGCTGCACAAGTGGAAGAACTTTCGAGGCGGCAAGTGCTGACGGTGGGAATACTTGACAACACGGCAGCGAGGAGGTGGGAGAAGGGAGAGGGGGTGACAGAGAGGAACAGAGAAGGAGACACACGCAGGGTCTGGGAGACACAGCCCGGCATGCAGGGGACCCCGGGTCCGTTCGGAGCAGGTGTGGAGGGATGAATTCATGGTGGCATTGGATTGATTTTGTGCCCTGGTTCTTGCGCCAGGGGTGTGGAGGGACAGGGACCTCTCGCACTGTGAGGAGCCGGGACAGACCTGAACCTGTTGGACTGAAAGCAAACGAGGGAGACAGAGGCACGAGGAACAACACACCATGCTGGTGTAACCCCGAGCATCAGGCCAGAACCCCTAAGATCTACCAGTCCTATTGCTGAACCCCGGCCTGGGGTGCGGCCTACAGCTGGGAGGAAGGGAAGGGGGGGTTGTGCAGCAAGAAATCCTAGCCTCGGGAAGAAGAGGGCTGGCTGCAGGGGTCAGGACCCAGCAGGTCCAGGGACCCATGGCCCCACCCTAGGCCTGCCTGGATCTTCTCCACCCCAGGTTGCTAAGATGGGCTGGTCGAGAGCTTAGAAGGATGCACAGGACAGCTGTGGGCACACGTGTTGGCATGTCAGAGGACACAGGACCCAAGAGGAAATGGCGGCGGGACCCTGCGCCCCCAGCCATCATGCACTCCAAAGGCGGGCACCTGCTGTGGCTTGCCTGAAGGGTGCTAGAAGCTGCACTCGGCACTGGGATTTAAAGAGCGTACCTGTTAGG
The DNA here is from genome assembly GCF_022355385.1 of Mustela nigripes. Classification (NCBI taxonomy): domain Eukaryota; kingdom Metazoa; phylum Chordata; class Mammalia; order Carnivora; family Mustelidae; genus Mustela; species Mustela nigripes. The sequence goes on along the minus strand of NC_081557.1, from coordinate 89,771,103 downwards.
GTCAATCTGGAGAATGAGTGAGACGGGAGCTGGGAGAGCCTCCAGGCCCCAGAGCACTCACACCAAGAGAGGACAAGGCCCTCAGCCACACGGTCCCTGCTTAGACACTGTTCTCCCAGGCAGGGGCCAGACAGAGCAATAGCACCAACAAGCAGTTACGACAGTATGTTCGCTACGCACCCGTCACCATGCTCAGTGCTGTGTGCTTTGCCTCATCTGAACCGCGCAAGAAGAGTGGACCCGTTTTCAAGAGGAGGAAATAGGTTCAGGGACGTGATGGAACTGGCCCAAGGTCACAGAGCCTTGACAGGGTAGAACCAGGATATGAACCCAGATGGTGTGGCTCCAGAACTCAAACCCTACTCCATTAGGTTGTCTTCGTCCAAGGGCAATCCTTAAACTCCTCCGATTCAACAGCTTCTCAAAGCTGTTGGCCGCTGGTCCTCTGAGCTACCCCCATCCTACGATACCTCACAACCCCAAATCTTCAGGCTTCTTGGCATCGGCTGGGGGTGATGGGCCAGCTGCCCCTCAGCACGCCAGGTCTACCCCACTCCTGGGCATTCCCCTTTTCCTGGAAGGAGGGTTCTGGGCTCCCTGTGCCAGAGGGGGTGAGGACCAGCTGAGTTGCAGAACGCCTGCATCCCACCTCGCCACCTCTCCCAGGGTAGATCCCTTCATCCCTCCTGTTTCCCTCCATTCCCCCACATCCTGGCTCTCTTTCCTTCCTGTCTATCTTTCTTTTTGTCTCTGTGCTCCTCTTAGCTTCTGCCCCTCCCCCTCTGTCATGACATCCTGTGTCCTAGCCCGTGTCTTGCCTCTCTCTTTCTATATTCTTTTTTTGTGCTTTCTACATGCCTGGATTTGCTTCCGTCTCCCCTGTCTATGGTTCTCATACACCTTGCAGAAAAGCCCTTGGTCATCTGCTGTGCTTGAGAGATCCCTCGCACGCACGTATATCCTACAGGCTCTCCCCACTGCGCATGACCAGTTTTCTTCCCTTTCCCGGAGCCCAATTCAGAGCGGGCGTGAGGCAGGACCAGCCCAGCCAGAGCAGGCAGAGTCCTGGGCTGAGCAGAGTTGCTCTCAGGAGAGTGAGGAGCTTTGATCATGGGCAGTCAGCATGGGGACAGCATCCTTGGCCTTTGGGGAAAGAGTGATGGGCTGGAGAGGAACAGGGGGTAGCTGAGTTGAAAGCACATGGGTACCAACAAAACTCTGGGTAAAACAATGAATTGGTGAGATATAATGATTACTGCTCCCTCTGAGCTTGGGATGGTACAGATAGGTCCTGTCCTGCCCCATAATAAAGGTGCTCAAGCCCAGCTCCCACCCCGGGCCCGCCATGAGAGCAGCAAATCCAGACGAGCTCCTCCTCGGGGGACCCAGGCCTAATGACTCTTTGCAGGGGCAGAGCAGGACTCCCTGGCACCTCAGGGCCTCTGTATCGACCCTTAGCATGCCCGGACTGATCCTTCCCCTGCAGTCTGCGTGGCCTGCTCCCCACACCCCAAAGGGATTTTGCTGGGATGTCCCCTGTCAGCCAGGCCTTCTCTGAAAAACCCATTTTAAATTGCCCCTGCGTCACCATCCCTCTCCCCTCCCCTGTCGCAACGAGCTTCCCTTCTTCCACCTGTCTCTTTCCGTCACTCTCTGCCCTCTGTCCTGTGGGTCACCCCCTCCCATCTCTCCAACTTACTGCCTCTCCAGAGCCTTTCATAAAACCCGGTATGTAGTGGGTACTCAATAAATATTTATTAAATAAATGGGTGCTCTCTATACCTGGGTTAGAAAATTTTGCTGTACCATGGACATGGTTTGGCAATCTTTTATGCATTTTTAAACATTTATGTCCATTTATTTCCATTTTTCCTGAGTTCTTTCCTTTTGTGTGTTTTTTTTGAATTTCTAATTCACATTCAGCGTGTTCTTGCTACTCCATACTGTTCAGATAATGCAAATGGTCATAAAAATTTAGAAATAACTCAAATACCCAATACCATATTAGTTGGAACCCTATCCAGTATTACAAAACAGAATATATGATAAGACTCTATTTTTGTAAACTAAATCTGTAGATATAGAGATATTTATCTCTCATTATTTGGCGAAGTGTTTTCTCAGAAACACGAATATGGATATTAATAGCTGCCAGATGAAAAGGGGACTCAAGAGTCAAAGAGTTTAGGGAACAACAAAGTTAAACAGATTTCTTAGCTGGGGATCTCTCCAGAGCTTTAAATTCATTTATGAGGAATATCACAATGAATATTCATTACAGCAACTATTGCAAGCTCCGAGAAGGAAATAGAATACGTAATACTTTTCAAACTTTGGCCAGGTTTGTCGTTGCTGTTCCTGTTCCTGTGTTATAGCATGGAGGGACTGAAGTTCTGGAACTTTCTTTGGGAAGCGGTAAAATGTCCATACGCACAGACACACACATGGAGGAAGGAATCCAAGGTGTCTATACCAAGATATGCCCAGTGGTGGTGTCTGAATGAGGGGAGGGGCTTATAATTGTTTGTTTTGTTCCCTTTGCTTGTTTGTATTTCCCATCATGTATATTTTTTGGTAAAAAGATAAAAAGAAGCATAAACAAAAAAATAAAACCAAGAAAGACACTCTTAAGGCAAAGACTCTGGAATGTTTCCATTTGGCAGCCTCCTCCCTCGGTTTAAGCATTTCTGATTCGTGTCCGACCTGCCGTGCTGTGCTTTTTATAATTTTTATCTTGAAAATTAGTTGAAAATGGATGTTTCCAATCGACAAGCCGTGTTTTTCATGACCCATTCATCATCCTGACCAAAGAGTCATCTGTGGACCCGGCCAGGCAGGGGAAAGGGGCTTGGAGAGGGAGTTGATGGAGAGACTAGGTGTAGACAGGTGGGAAAAGAGAGTGGGGAGGAGCAGGGAGCTGGGAAGGAGTGGGAGGAGTGGGAGGACTCAGAGAAATGGCAGAATAAACAGAAGGAGAGGGGGAAGGAAGGGGCAGCCACCGACAGGCCCAGTCATGTGCTGAGCGAGGGGGCGGGGAATGGTGCACAGAACTCTTGCCCTAGGGGTGACCACAGCCATTCGGGAGGTGGGTAGCAAACCACTTGCCCGGATGCAGGAAGCCCCGGGTGTTGTGGGCCCAGGGAGCCCAGAGAGGCCGCTGTCTGCACAGCCCCCAGGTGGGGGATGGCGGTGCCCACCTGCGCTGCCTTTCCCCTAGAGGACAGAAGCGGGATCCCTGAGCTCCTGGCCAGGGTCTCCTTGGAGGGGCTGTTAGACAGCCACCTTAATCAGTCTGGCGGGGGGATGAGAAGGGCTGGGCCCCGTCTCAAAGCCGCACATGCCGTGTGCACACTGTTTTTACAGAGACTGTTTGTTATAAATGGACAAAAATAGAATTTTTTTTTTAGATTCGCTCTTATTCACAAGCTTTACATAAGATTGAGAAATGTCAATTGCCCACAGCAGAGAACACGTATTATTACAACAATGTGGAGACCCGAGGCTGTTATGCCGGGGTTAAAGTTGCCCCTGTCCCCAGCCCAGGGCACGGCCTGTGTCAGAAATCAGTGTGGTCATGTCCTGCTCCAAACCAGGAACCGGGTGAAAATGGCCTCCGGAGGCTTCTTTCCAGGCTGCCGGTCCCTGAACCCGCATAGCTTGGTGAGGGCCAGGCCTCTGCCACACCCCCGCCAGCCACCAGACTTGCCCTGACCCTCATCATGACCAGTAGGTCGCCTTCCTGGTGGGAGGACCAGCAACCAGCACAAATCCCCCGCACTCATATTTCGTGTTTCTGATGGAGGGCTCTGGAGAGCCCATGTGAAGGGAGAAGAGGAAAGGTTCCAGGGACCCAAAATTAGTTTCTGAAAAGGGGGCAGCACTGGCCACTGGAGCCACCCCAGCACCTCCTGCCTCCCTGGCAGGAGCTCCGTTCCAGGACTCTCCCAGACTTCCTGGATTTTAGAGCCCAGCAGGAAAGGCAGGCAGGTCAGTAACTGCAGATCTGACAGATACCGGAGGTGTCCCAGGAAAGGAGGAGTGACAGTAGGAGCAGGTGAGCAGGAGAGGGCAGGGCCGGAGCCTGGGCCTGGAGGAGGCTCTGTGGCCATGGGGAGCACCAAGGGTGAGCCAGACAAGGCGGAGGGCTGGGAAGGCTGAGAGGATGCTGGGAGTGGCTGGAAGAGAAGGGGAGAGTGTATGAACACGGGCATGCCTGTGTGTGTGCACGTGTGTGTGTGTGTTTCCTCCATCCAGCTGTCACCCGCGGCAGTCAGTAGGGTCCAGGATCCCGAACCAGACTCCTCACTTGGGGTCCTGACTGTATCTGCCCTTGATTCGACCTTGGACAAGTTCCTTTACCCTAACTTGGTGCCTCAGTCTCTTCTTCGGCAAAATGACGGTAGTGGCACCTTCCTGGCCGGGTTATCCGTTAGGGTTCCGTGAGGTCATCCAAGGCAAAGCCCCGAGACCGGAACTGACCCATGATGGGTTTTCATCAGTGACATTGTTTCATCTGTCAGGAGGAGGACAGGACTCACCCAAGGAAAGTGAAGCTTGGGGTACAGACGTCCCCTGCCAAGGCCCCCTCCTCTTCTGCTTTGGCAGGTTTTCAGCTGCAGGCAACCCCATGGCATCAGCGAGGACAATGGAAGCATCCCCGTGCTCCAGGGAGCCACCCGGAATGGGGGGCGGCTAAGGCGCAGCACCCACTCCCCCACCCCACCCGGAGAGGCCCCGCAAGCAACCGGTGACAGATGACGGTGCTTTGAGTGACTACTTCAATTTTAACTCTTCTCGATAATCCAGGGCCAGAAAGCCACATACTTTAAAACTGTCCCCAGATCATAGATCAGCCCAAAGAGACCAAGTCCAGTTCAGTTAATAACCTCTGGAAACCCCATCAATCACTGGGGGCAGCCCCTCCTTAGTGCGCTCCATACTGACTCTTGGCAGAGACGAATGGACGGTGGCGACTCTTGGCGGCACCCCTCTTGGGTGTTTGCAACTTGGACTCTTCGGAGTTGAGCCCAGGGGGGCTGTACTAGCGAGGGAGTGACTGTCTCGTAGAAAGAGGAAGTTGGCATCTCACCTTGGCCCCCCTCAGGGGACTCCGCTCCTTTCTGGCCTCTCATGGGCTGGGCCTCCTCTTGGTCCCCCAGTGACTGGGTAGAGCCCCAGCTGGCCTCCGCCCCTCCTGCAGAAAACTCCTAAGACTGCTCCCCGGGGATTGGCCACACAATGGAGAGCCAGGGTCACGTGAACACGGTACACTCCCCATGAGGTGGGATCCCCTATCTGCAGCCAGCAGAGCTCAGGACTGTTCTGTTCTGCAGAAGCCCAGCCCTTCTCTGGAAACTGTCTGCCCAGGGATGACATCCCCTCTGATGGAGACACCCAAGGCCTATGGGCTCCTCCTTCCTGCCATCTTTCATACCCAGCCCTGTTGCCACTTGAGGACCTAACCACACACCTGCCTCTGAAATTGTCACCGCACTGGCCTCACATCAGTCCTCCCACACCCTGTTGGAGGCCTGTTTGAAGTTTAGACACCATCCTGAGCACATCCCTCCTGTATACAAAGCACATTTCCAATGTTTCCCCACCACCTAGGGAATAGGATCCAAGTTCCTTAGCTTGGTGTTCAAGCCCAAACTGACTCTCCCAATTGGCCCAATGCTTATTCCTCAGCCTGAATCCTTGGCTCAGGCCAGGTGAGTCATTCCTCCTTTGCCCACTGCCATCTGGCACATTTCAGCATTCACTCCTAACACTCATGAAACTCCCCTCTGCCCTTTCCACCTTTCCAATTTGACTCATTCCGTAAATCCCAGTTCCAGCTTCACCTCCTCCAGGAAGTCCTCCATGACTACTCCAATCCCCACTTCTGGTGCTCTGGTGGCACGCACAGCTCAGTGTTGTAACCCAACCTGTAGAGCCCTTGTCTTAGCATCTCTTACCCCAGATCTATCTCTACATATCTAGCTATCTCCCAGGCTTCACAGTGGCCTCCTCTAAGACCCACTCACACTTTGGAGGGTGATGGAACCAGATGGAAAGTCCAGGAGATGGGAACTCTATTTTCTTTTCACCCTGAAGTTCTTAGTACCTAGCCCCAAACCTATCACATAGTGGACAAAAGATATAGCTCAGTGAGAGCCTTGAAATTTATCTTTACATCTTCAATGGCACGCACAGCCTTCTGCCTTACACTGCAAATTATATTTTCTCTCTTGTTCTGTAATTTACTCACCATGTGGTTTCCCCAATAATATCAGCAAGGTGCCTTGTCGCAAATGCCAAACACTTGGACGAACCCCCTGGATACGGTCTCCCACGAGCATCCTTGGATGTTCTCTTTGACCTTGGTAACCTAGATGCATGTGGAAGGTGCCCTGTTTAGGGCTCCGACATCTCACTGAGGCTTGGGTAAACAGCCCCCTGTCCCAGTGCACGCACCGTATCTTCTTTACCCATTCATCTGTCGGTGGATACTTCTGTTGTTCCCACATTCTGACTATTGTGAATAGCCAAGCCAACCTATTGCTGTGATAGCATATTATTTTCTTCTTCTTCTTCTTCTTCTTCTTCTTCTTCTTCTTCTTCTTCTTCTCCTTCTTCTTCTTTTTAGATGTTGTTTATTTATACAAGAAAGAGAGAGAGAGACAGAAGGGAGAGAAGGAGAACATGAGCAGGGAAGGGCAAAGGGAGAAGCAGACTTCCTGCTGAGCAGGGAGCCTGATGTGGGGCTTGATCCCAGGACCCTGGGATCATGACCTGAGCTAAGGGCAGATGCTTAGCTGACTGAGCCATCCAGGCACTCCAGAATATTATTTCCTTCTTAAAAAAGAATAAAACCTTATCCTGTGTAACAAGTTGGAAGAAACCTGAGGACATTGGGTTAAGCGAAATTAGCCAGTCACTGAAGGACGTATATTGCATGACTTCACTTATAGGAATTCTCTAAAGCAGAGAAGCAGAAAGTAGAATGGTGGTTGCCAGCGGCTGGGAGGGGGTGGGAAGGGGACTTGCTGTCCCACGCGCACAAAGCTTCAGTTCTTGCAGGATGAAAAAGTCTTAGTGATCTGTCGTAACCATTGAGCTCATAGTGAACAAGAATATACTGTATGCTTAAAATTTCAAGGGAGTAAATCTCATGTTGTGTGGTTCTTTTCCTCTAATTAAAAAAAAAAAAAAAAAGAAGAAAGAAAAATGTTTCAAGGAATTAAAGTAGTCAATCTGTTAAAAAACAAAACAAAACAAAAACAAAGCAGCCTGACAGCCCCACGCCCCACCACGCCCCTCCGGGGCCAGCAGTCTTCTTCCCTCCGCTCCTTCCTGCCCAGGACCCACTGCAGACACGCAGCACTGTGTTCTGCAAAGAGCCCTGAGCCGAGACTGGCAAGATTTGGGTTTCTTGACTCTGCTTCTTATTAACTGTGTGGTGTGTGCAAAATATTTAAACTCCTTTCACTGAGTTTCCTTATCTTTGAAAACGGGGAGCATAGACATAACCAGTCTTGGCCGCCTCATTCTGTGTCTGTGCGCATCTAATGAGCTCCTGTTTGAGAAAGCGCATTGTAAATAATAAAGCATTATACAAGTTGCTATTATCATTCCAGGGAAGTTTCTGGCCAGATGGAGGCTGGGGGTCAGAAGCTGTATTTCTGTTCATTCGTTTGAATCAAGAGCAGTCAAGATTGCAACAGACATCGACCCTGGAGCCTGAGCTGTCTGGGGGCTCTGCTCCAGGAGGTATGGAGTCAGCTACAAGAAACCAAAAGAACAGGGGCTCCTATCAGGTAGGGTTCCCCCCCGCAACATGAAAATCTGGAGGCAGCCAGGGAATGTCAGGGATAGAAACTTTGGTGCATATATCACTCAGGACCCCCATGGTCCTTCCCATTTGTCCCCCCCCACCGCCCCAGAACAGCCTTGTCCTCACTATTCAAGATGGCCGCCGTCCCAGCCACGGTCCTGGTGGCTTCACGGAGGAGTACGAAAGGGGCAAAGGGCATGCTCGCCAGCTGTAATTAGGGAAGACTCTCAGAAGCTGCCAGAAGATACTATTGCCTCCGGGCAGAATGTAGACGCACGGCCACCCCTCTCTGTGAGCGACGCTGAGTTCTGTAGTCTTTACTCTGGGTGGCACGTGCCCAGGAAATTTCTACTGTCCTGGAAGGAGAGGAAAACGGATGCTGGAAGGAAAACCAGCATCTCTGCCGAGGGACGGAGTGGCGGACGGCAGGGGAAGAGAGGTCAATCAAAATCCATGTTTTCCTGTTGGACTCAAAAGCCTTTTATTGCCGTGTTTCTTTGTGCCAAAGACCTGAAGAGAAGGTAACAGTGTAAACGCTGGTATCTGCCCCTTCCCGTAATTTCCTCCATTCCCACGGACCAAACAGCCCACTGCCCGGATTTCTCAGATTTCTGGACCCATAGTTCAGAAATGTGCCTCAGAGGCAGAGGTGCCTAAATTGTTTTTTCTGATAAAGTCGGAAGCAGGTTAGGTGATCAGTGTGGTCTAGGACTCCTGTCTCTCGCTGTCTGTCTACGTATTATGACAGAGAGACTGGAGTATGAGGCTGTCTAAGCACTAGTGTGAGCCATGTAATAACAACCTGGAAAACAATGGTCCCAAGCTCTTCCCATACGCTTTCATGTCCGTTTCACAGAAGGAGAAACTGAGGTACTGGGAGACTAAGTAACTTGCCCCGACTCACACGGCTTATTAGTAACTGAGCCAGGCTGAACTTGGTGTCTTGCCTTCAGAACTCATATTCTTTCCGCTACACTGGGCTCTTCCTCCATCCGTGTGTCTGTGTGTCTGTCTCGTCAAGACAGATAGGGCTCCGAGTTCCTCTCCAGGAGGCCCCAAACCAGCCTTTTTCCTGGATCAGGAGGTCCCTTCCCAAGCCCTGCATTTTTTTTTTTTATGATTTTTTTATTTATTTGTTTGACAGAGATCACAGGTAGGCAGAGAGAGAGAGAGAGGAGGAAGCAGAGAGCTGAGCAGAGAGCCCGATGTGGGACTTGATCCCAGGACCCCTGGATCGTGACCTGAGCCGAAGGCAGAGGCTTTAACCCACTGAGCCACCCAGGCGCCCCCCAAGCCCTGCATTCTTTACCATCCTTCTTAAATATCTCTTCCTCCAGAGAGGGCCCCTTTAATAACCCAATGGCTGGTCACGTCAACACCCCTTCGTCCCTCTCTGTGCTGTATCTATCTATCACTCTGTCCAGCAGCTGCTGGCTGGGCCCTAGTTCATGGGCCCCTGTCGTAGGAGGCCTGTATGTATCTCTCCTATGTTCCTGTCCTATCTGCTGACTCTGATGGGATTCAGTGAGCTATAGTCACAGTGTGGGCTCTGGAGCCTCTTCTCTCTGCCTTCCACAGACCCCCTCCTCTACTTTGTGAACCTGCCCCCCTCCCTCCAACCCCGGGAACCACATTCCTTCCACCAGCCCCTCTCCACATGTAGCCCACCGTTGCCTTTGCACGCCATTGACCTTATCTGGCCAAGGTCACATAGGACTCCATATTACATATCGATGGGGCCTTCTCAGCCCTTCTCGTTCCATTACTCTCCCTGGCGTTTGATGCTGTTAACTGCTCCCTCCTTCTGGAAAATTTATCTGGCCAACTTAGATTTGGGAGGTCTTAACCCAACTGAAGCTGGGGCGTAGGTACATGGATTGGCAAGTGTGGAGTTCAGAGAGGACTTGGGGCTGGAGGTGCGGAAAATTATTTTCCCTGTGGAAAGCCCTCTCATGGCTTCCCTTTGCCCTAAGGCCAGAGTCTATCCTGGGAGGGGCAGTAAGAGGGGCCCTCTCAGCTCAGGCTGGGAAAGTTGGAAAAGTCAGGGGATCCAGCCCAGCCAGGGACCAAGTAAGAAGTCAAGTCCAAACCCCAAAAAAGGAGGGTCAAATAGGCTATCAACATCCAAGGGGCCAAGAGCAAGGGCCAAGAGCAAGAACCCCTGTCCAGGGGTTCCCAGCTCACTTTTAGTACTTCTGGAACACCTTCCCCACCTCCCTGAGTAATTAGTCTCTCTGTTGCAGGCCTCCGTAGCAGCTGGCAGGCAGCTCCCCTTCGTAGCCCTGCTCCTGATTCACATTCGATATTTACATGTCGTATCTGTACCTTAAAGAAATCACACGGGTATTGTATTTGATATACATGACCCGCAGTTATGCACTTGATTGTTAGATCGATGTTTGCTTCTTAGACTAAGAACTGCATGAGGCCAAGAGTGCTTTCTGTCCTGCTTTCTGCTGTGATGAGAAGTAGAGGGATTGGTGAGTCCACAGGAATCCCAGAGGCGGAGGAAGTAGAGCACAGACTGTGCTGGAGCAATTGCCTGGAACATGCATTCTCTCAGACTGGTTTTTGTGGGTTAGGGGAGGCGGGACGTGTGGGTGGGGCCATGGTGTGCTGGGACCAGCTGGGGTGTGCTGGGACAGGCTCCAGTTGTAGGATCTTTCCTAGCCAGGAGCCTCACCCCTTCCAACCTCCTTCTCCATCTCTGCCTCCATCTTTATAATTCCAAGACACTGTTCGTAGCTCCTGCAGAGCTGGAATTCCATACCCTCAGCCTTTCCTTATTCATGCTCTTTGCTCTTAATCTTCCTTAATCTTCCTTTCTTATCCATGGCAAATTATTGTTTATCTTCCAAAACTAAGCTCAGATGTCTCCTTCTCCCGATGGGCTTCCAACACCTCCCAGACATTCACGCTTTCTTCTGTCCCCCACTATTCAGGGTCAGCCTGTGTCAAGGGACTGGCAGCTCTGTGAAGGCAGGAGCCATGTCCCGGTCTTCACTGTGCCCCCAGTACCAAGCACACAGTAGGTGCTTAATAAGTGAGAGACTGTGTGAGTGAATGAATGGCAACCTAACCCAGATTTTTGGAGACAATACTGAGTTCAAACAGCCTGTCTCATCACTCCTTACATGGATTCACAGTTGTCACACCATAGGTCCTGATTTTTCTCCCGAAAATTGTGGTTGCTGTAAAAATCGCACAGCATTTCCCAACCTAAGGTCTTTGGACCCCCAGGGAAAGTCATCATAAAAGGTTCTGAGAGCTTCTGTCAATGTCTCAAATAGCCCAACAGAAATCATACTGTTATCTGCACTCGGGCCGCAAGGCTTACCTGAAACACAGCTTTCTCAGCTTTTAACTGGGATCGTGTCAACTCCGTGTGCTGACAGTAGTTATCTCATGCTCCTTGGGAGCTGTGATTGGCTGGGGATGACATCATAGGAGTCCCTGGGGTCTGTGGAAGGAAAAACAATAAAAGAAATCCCGGGAAGTTAAAAGGTCGGAACCACAGCAGGGAGGATGGGGCTCTGGGCTCAGAATTTGGAGACAGGAGAGCTGGCCATGGTTCTGGCTGACCACCCATCTTCTCTGCCCTCCTACCTGGAGAGTGGGAGCACTCATACCTTCCTCGAAGTTTAAATAAGGGCAAAGATGCCTCCAAGAGAGCAAAGTGCTAATGGAGGAGCAGGACTATGTCCAGCCTACAAGATCCCCAGGAGAGTGGAGGCAGAGGGGGAAGGAGAAGCTCTTCCTTGAAGCTGGAGTGTGGGATACAGAGAGCGGTGGGGTGGACATCCTGCTGGGGGAGGTGGTCAGGCAGGTGTCCCATTGCAAAGGGCTCTGAAAGCGTGCTAAGTGGTATGGACTATATGGTCCTTCATAGAAAAACCCCAAATCCGTATTGGCCCACCATTAGGGCAGAAGGTGTGGATCCCAGTGCTTCCCTCCATGCTTCTCAGGGAGCCATTTGGACTCAGCACCCACTCCGACCCTCTCCTGCAGTGCTGATTTCAGCCTGAAGCTCTGAAGGTTTCATCCCAGCTGTGGCTCCCAGGATGCGGAGTCCCCGCATCCCGGGTGCTGGGAAGCACGAGTGTTTCCTGCAGAGGAAGGTCACTGAGACCTGATGCTGACACCATGGCAACGAGGACCTGATCCCGCAGAAGCCACAGAAGATGACGGGGGGCGCCCTTGGTGGGAGGTGTGACTGTGCCCCCACTGAGCTCTCCCCTTCAGAGCTGCTACTTCCACCCCCGTGCCCACCATCCCCTCCTCCAGTGTCTTCTGAAAACCCTTCATAAATGGAGACCAAAGTAAATGTTGCTTTCCGGGGGCAGAGGGGTAGGCCACCTTCCCCAAGTCCCAACGCAGAATGCATTCATTCTTTCTCCGTGCTCATACAACAGCTTTGGGACACCTCTCCTTGCTACTTGCTTTGCTCTGCCTCCTGTTGGGATGATTTCCTTTCTTGCCCATCTCCTTCCCAAATGGAGCAGGATCGCACCTTGTCTGAACTTGTGTCTCCAGCCCCGAATGCAGGGCCTGGCCACTAGGACAGGGATGCAATAAATATTGTTGATCGTGGGAGAAAAGGTCTTCTGTGGCCACATCTGATGCCTGGTTTGATCCTGGACTGGAAGTACCAGGTATGCACCAAGCACCATTACCCCTCTCCTGGGCCCCGTTCTTCCTTCGTGTTTTCTCAGTGTCTGCAGTGACAGAAATTGAAACAGTGCCCAGAGGGCTCCTTAGAGAAGGTTTCCATGAAAACGTCAAAAGATATCTCCAGTGAGGACAACACAGAAGCCACCCCAGAGAAACTCATGTCAGCGCTACCCTTTGGCCCATTTTGTACCTAGCAGATTCTTGGAAACACGGAATCTTTCTGGATGTCCCCTTCCTCCTCTCTGAGCCCACTTCCTACCAGGAGCATCTGAATTGCTCTCCCTTCTCCACCTGGATTGAAGGGAAGACCCCAGAGCCCTGGCTGGAGCCTTGGCAGGGAGTGTGTCTGCTGGTGGCCTCAGCAGGTGGGGGCCCGCTTTAGGACTGTGATGGTGGCAGTGCCACACTCATCTTTAGGGACAAGGGAGCATCCAAGAGCAGCTTTTCCTCCCAAGTCACTGTGCTGGGAAAACACTTGCCTCTGTCACTAGGCTGCACCTGTAAATAAATCCGAAGATAAGACGCCTTTCTGCTTTTCAAACGGTGACAGGCATATCCTGGTAAATTGCCTTCATGCTTTTTTAATAGAAGTAAAAAGGTTTGGGTGGATTGCTTCGCCTAATACAGAAGCACTTTTCTCTCATTTGAGAGGCCGCAGATGGGATAATGAACACATTTTTATCCGTGTCTCTAAACAGAATGCAAAGAACCCGGAGTTAGACAAACTTTCCTTTACGGCATTTCGAGGAAAAAGCTGGGAGTGGGTGGAAACCTCTCGGTGACAAACCCCACAGGAACTTGGGAGCTAAAGTTGAGGGATTTGCTCCCCTGGAGAGCAGGCAGCCTTCTCCTGGGCTGGATGTGTGTTTGCTCCCGGGATGCAGAGACCCATTTCCATACTCCAACCTCCGTTTATTTATCTTCACGATGGAGGTCAGCTCCTTGATTTCTACATTTGTTGGGAAAGCCCCAGCCCAGGTCAGCCACGCGGAGAGTGTTGAGTTAGCGCCAGTGAAAGACTGTCCTGGTTTGCTCTCAGGCTGTCCACACAGCCCGAGCACACGTTCCTTCCAAGATGCAGCCATTCAAGGGCACCCCCCTCCATAAGGGGAAAGGCTGAGTGAGTGGTCTCTACAGGCCTGCTGGAGGTCAGCCACGCTCTCTGGCCGCTGGGCACCCCCCATCCCTGCATCCCCTCCTAGGGGAGGGGACTTTCTGGAAGCTCCCTCCATCAGTCCCTCCTCTGTGCTGTTGCTTTGCATGTCCCACACTGCTGTACCACTCTTCACCTAGACATTGGTCTTTCCTCCAAGACTGGGAGAAGGCAAGTGAGCCTCATGCCGTTGGATGTTCTTACGCTCAGCACCCAGGACAGTGCCTGGTAAACAGCTTGGCAGGGACTGAATGTTTGTGTCCCCCCCAAACTCCCGTGTGGGAGCCTTAACTGCCCATGTGATAGTCTTTGAAGGTGAGGTTTGGGGGCAATAATAGGGTTAGATGAGGTAATGAGGGTGGACCCCGTGTGGGATTCTCCCCCACCCCACCCCCATCATCTGAGCCCACAGCAAGTTGGCAGCTGCCTACGAGCCAGAGAAGAGACTTCAGAACGAAACTATCCCGCTGACACCACCTTCACCTTGGACTTCCTGGCCTTCAGAACGATGAGAATTTTCTGTTGTTCAAGCTATTCAGTGTATGGTGTTTTTTTTAGGGCAGCCTGAGCTCAGTGCTCATGGAATGTTTGTGGGTGAATGAATGAATGACCCCCAAGAAGCTCTGTCTGGAATGCAGGATGTGGCCGAGGCTCCAAAGCCGAGTACACACCCCACCATCCAGGGTCTGTAACCCTCGCTTCTGGCTGTGTGACCCTTAGCTTCTCACCCACCTCAAGGATATAGGAACAGGATGCAGAGAGATCGTGAGGTGGCTGGGAGACTTCCTCTGGAGGGAGATGTCAGTGGGCTGGCTCCCATCTCCCCCCAATGGGAGAGGGAAGGGGGCTGCTTCCCTCCCACCTGCCCAAATGAGAGGACAAGAAGAGAGACACTCAAGAGCTTGGCTAAGGCCTGAGAAGGTCTGAAGGTGAGAGGTTGTGGTTGGCCCGGGGCTGCGGGTGCTGGGCAGAGGCGGACACGGTGGCCTCAAACTTCGGCCCTCCTAGAGTCTGCAGGGATGCTGGGAACTTTGAAGGCTTCACGCCAGTGCCCGAGGGTGAGCTGTGCCCTTGGCTGCAGGACTGGAGGAGGTGAGTGGGGAGGGTCATAAGCCTCCAGGAAAGAATTGTCAGCATATCGAGGGGATCACGGATGAGAGAACACACACGAGCCCCCGAAAAGGGAAAGACTTGACATTTGGAATCTGCCATGTCCAGAGGGTGCGGAGGCTGTATTAGCATCCAACAAGTCAAGGAAGACTTGCCCTGGCCTTCATCCTCCCCTGCTGCTCCATCTCCACCCTATCTGACCTTGGCGGGAGGTCGGGGTGCAGGGGAGTCCCGACAACAGACAGGATGGGGCAAGAGTAGAGTGAGAACACAGTGATAAAACTAGCCATCCCTGGGCCCCCCCTTTGGGTTTCCATTGTGCGCAGGGCAAGATGGGGGATGAGAGCTCCAGACGGATACGAACAAGAGGCTCTGATGTCAGAACGACCTGGCCTGGGTTTGTTTTGTTTTTGTTTTTGTTTGTTAACTGAGAGTCACTCTAGAAGCTGTGATGTTTTTCTAAGAGGTCCTCCAGCGGTCAGGGGAGACGATGCTTGAAGGGGTTGTAACACAAGGACAGGACGACGCTGCTTTCTGCTTGCACACTAGCAAATCCAGCCCTCCTGGTGGATGGGTGGTACCGTGTCCTGCCTGTGTGCAGGGGGTGGAGGGGGAGGCCCAGGAACACACCGCCCAGAGGGGCAGACGGCCGGGAGAGCGCTCCCAGCAACTCCTGGAGGTATGTGCTGGTCTTCTGGCCAGATCCAGTCTTCCCCAGCCTTCAGCAAGAGCGGGAAGGGGGCCTTCAAGATTCTCTTCCTAATCAAGACACAGCACATTTTTTAACCTCATTAGAGGATAAGTCAGGCACCAAGGGAGTTGAAAGGGAGCGAGGGCGCATTCATTTAGGCTGTTTCTTTCCGAGATTCTTTGCCTGGGATCCCTCCCTGCAGGAAGTGGGTCCGAGTAAAAGCAAAGACAGTTGGGAGATTCGTCTCTGAGTGGTGACTTTATTATTTAATTGACGTATTTTTAACTCTCAGTGTTCATTGCAATTTTTATTTTCAATGCTTGGAGTCCCTGGACAATCCAGGCACATGATTATCTTTCCATTTACATATGGAAAGACCCCAACTCAGTCAAAACTCAAAAGAAATTATCTTTGAATTATGGTAGTTTCCAGGTCATATGTGTAGCTCCAGAAATTGAGAGTTTGCGGTATTTATTGACTGGGTCAGTTTAACCCCCTCTAGGCCACCCCTTCCTTTAATTCTTCCCCATGATGAGGACACTCTTGGATGGGGGAGGAAAATAAACACAGAGAGGGCTCTGGGAGCAGGCTGACTGGGCAGTGAAATGGAAATGTGTTTATAGGGTGAGGGAAAAAAACGATTTTGGGCAGTGAGGTTGGCAAAAAGAGATGAAGGGGATTTGGTTAGAAGCGAGAGTTAAATGATAGTAAAGGTCTAGAGAAGCTGTGATCAATAAATATAAAGTTCAACCTCATTGTTTTTTCACAGCAGAGAAGGGCTGAGCCCCCCCTGACTCAGGCCACTAGGCCTCCGGCTGCAGACTGGGCTGGGGATTCAGTTGTAGGAGGCCTTCTGACTCTGAACTTGAAATTCGCCGAGTCTCGCCAAAGTGCTCGCTGAAGCAGAGAAGAGCAGACACTGCGTTCCTGCCATTCTGGCCCAGGGGACATACAGGAGGAGAACCTCTGCTGTGTTCTGGGGCTGCCCCGAATGAGCCCAGGGCTTCTTGTGGGAGATACCATCCAGAGAATCCAAAGTTCCACTGGACACACTGGTTTTTTTTTTTTTTTAAGATTTTATTTATTTATTTGACAGAGAGATCATAAGTAGGCAGAGAGGCAGGCAGAGAGAGAGGGGGAAGCAGACTCCCAAAGTAGAGACCTCTTTGTTGTCAATATCGAATTCAGAGTCCCTATCCACTCGCTTTATGAGCAATGAGTATATGCTTTGGAGAAAAATGAAGTGAGAGTTTCTCAAATATGATCTTCACCTTATGAGAGTCAACAAAGGCCAGATGCCCACCCACATCCCACCATTTGATGAGTCCAAGCTTATCTATGCAGGGATAAAAGTATTGATCTCCGTCTAGACCACCAAGAAAGGATTTTGAACCCGGGTGCATGGCTGCCTGGGGTCCCCCACGGGGGCTCTTTGGGAGTACGTGCAAGCCTCCTATTGAGAAAATTTTGCATTTTAACATTTTTTCTGAAGTTGGCCATTTTCTTTAGACCCTCAGAAAGGCTTGGACTTCTCCAAAAGGAGAAAAACCACTGGTCTATCAGGTTCTGTGATATCTATGAAGATACTCCATTATATACGAATATATAGGCCAACAGAGATAGGAATGTTGAGGAAGTGAGAAGCAGGAGGGAATTTTGTTATATTGCTTCTTAAAAGTAGAGGAGGATGCTCTGGGGAACCTTTCCTTCCATCTGTCCATCTGTCCATCCATCCCCCATCAGGGAGTGTGCCAACACTGTGTGTTAAGTATAGAGGTTTTAGACACAGATGGCACAAGCTGGCGGTGGAGATAGGTGTATGCCGTAAAACGAAATACTATGAAGTCGGTTCTAGAATTGATGCCTTTTGGGGTACAAGTGGAGGTACACTGCGGGGAAGGAAAGAAGGGGCTCTGGTGGGCTTCAGAGAGGCTATGATGTTTGAGCCAGGTCTGAAAGGATAAGTAAAGGCGATAGAATCTTTTTTTTTTTTTTGGATGTCTTTAAAGTAAAGGTGCCCTCCTGGCCAAATGCCAGGGCCAGAGAGCGAGACGTGAGAACAGCTGACTGTGCAGGGGAGGCCTGGGGATGCGTGCGTGCTTGTTTGCACACACTGTTGGCTGTGTGTTCTGTGTGCCTCTTGGGGAGCAGGCAGGGGAGGAGGGATGGAGAAAACGGAGGGGCTCTGGGCTCAGCGTCCTCTGGCTTCCTGTTTTGCTTCGCCCAGACAGAGACAGAGAAGAGCATGGAGCTCACTGGTGATTGACGTGTCTTTTGGAGGAGAGAGACAGGCTAATAAATGGAACGCGGAACCGTGGGAGACCGTGTGGGCAGGACACCGCTTCCTCATCTCCGTCCCCAGCTGCATCTTGAGAGACGGTGGATGGCGACCAGGCTGGCCCATAGATTGGGAGAGGCCAGAAGGGATATCTCTCTCTCTGCCTCTCTGTCTGCCCTCCTGGCCAGACCAGAAGCGGAGGAGGGGGCCTCTGGGTAGTTCACTCCTCTCCTAGGAGCAAGTATGAATGAAGGCATGGATGGGGGGGGGGGGGGGGGGGAGAAGTGTTACTGAACTTCTGCTCTTTTTGGTTTGCTTGGGAAGACCTTTCACAGCTGGCTTCAAGGAAGCTCACCCTCTGCTAATAAAATACCGAGAGGAGAAAGACCAACTCAGCCCCTAGGAGGCTTGGGGCCAGGGGGGTCCTGGGCTGGGGGGGGTGCTGGGGGGGTGGGGGGAACTGCTGGCTGCCCGGAGGCGGGGCAGTCTTAGTGGCTTGCTAACAGGTGTGTGGATGAGAATCAAGAAATAAGAAACACCAGACTCACTCACAGAGATTAACCAGGGGCTCCCACCCCCCAGGCTCCAGCTCTGGTGAGCACAGAGAGGCAGGTGAGAAGGCGGGGGAGGGACTTAAGATCCGGCTCTGTTCCTCCTGCTGATGGAGGGGAGAGGACAGGTGTTTGGGAAAAAGCACACGACCTCTAAACCTGGAGTTAAACTCGTATTTTCAAACTGAAAAATATTTTTTTAATGTCCAGTAGTCTCCCCGTTCATTTGCTTCTCCTTGGAGCCCTACGAGGCAGGTGTTTACGTTAGTTAGTCCTCTTTCTGGACAGAAACACTGAGGCACAGAGAGCGCTTGGACTTCAGTTGCAAAGCTAGCTAGAAGTGCAGACGCAATTCAGACTTCAAAGCCTTCTGGCTGCAAAGCCCATGTGCTGTGCGACCAATGCTGACCGGCCTTTCGGCCCTTCGGAGCTTCTGGAAATTCACAGATTGCCCCAGCTCCCCGGATGTCCTGGTTCAGAGAGGTTGGAAACCTGTCCTTTCTTCATCTGAGTGGTAGAATAAGAGGGGGCGGGCCAGGATGTGGGTATAGCATGCCCTGGGCCAAAGCAGGGAGGAACAATGAAAGGCTTTCCTTTTTAATGATACGGTGATATATGTAGTTACATTTAGAAGTCCATGAACGAGGGATATAGCCCAAGTGCCTCTTTGGTGGCAACTGGGGGATCGCTGTGCCTCCTTACAGACAGGCGCCTCTCTGTTTTACACGTACGCACAACTAAAAACATATTGGGTCTTTGTTTTTTACATAAGTGGTAAAATGTGGTATTATAGCTTACAATTCACTCTTCTCACTTTTTTGCTTAACCATATGACTTGGAGAGATTTCAGTTTCGCTGCCTATAGAACTACCTCCTTTTTAAACAGCTAAATACTCCGACATTACATATGTGTATACGTACACTTGACATATATGTATGCATGTGAATATCGTTTGCCTTTCTTCCTCTCTGGGGCGTTTGGGTCACGTGTTTTTCCACTGTTAGAAACAACATAACAATAACAAAGAAACAACATAACAAAGGACATCTTTGTCCAACCTCTTTTATACCCATAATTAAGGAATTCCCAGTTCTTCAGTTGAGACACCCAGAAGTAAAATTGTTGGTGGAAAGGTAAGTGCGTATTTAATTTGGATACTCTGCTAATTTATACTCCCAACAGCAGTGTTTCAGACTTCCCTTTTCCCCACAGCACCTTGAACACTAGATCTCATTAATTTTATGCTTTTTTTGCCAAAATAAAATATTTGATTTGATTTGATTTCCCTGACTTCTAATAAACATTTTTCATATGTTCACTGCCTTATTTATCTTTCCTTTTCTATGAATTACTTATCCCTATGTTTTGCTTATTCTTATCATTTCTGTGGAAGCTCTTCATACATTCTGGATATTAATTCACATCTGTTATGCACGTTTCACCCAGTCTGCCAATTACCTTTTAACTCTGTTTGTAGGTTTTTTTGTCAGACAGAAACAATTAGTTTTGACACAGTCAATTTATCAATTTTTTTCTTTTATGATTTTGGTTTTACTGTGTCTTCTCTAAGAAGGTCTTTGCTAGTCCAAGGTTATATTTTTTTCTAATTTTCTTCTAATATTTGCATAGTGTTCCCTTTGCTTATGAAGCTGTCAACTTGAGATTTACTATTTTGTTATGGTGGACAGTGGGCTCTAACTCTATTTTCCAAATCGATAGCTTCCATGGCCATTATCGGTGGCCGACCTAGTGTTTATTTCCACTTTCCCTAGATTTTCACTTAGGCATTCACCCCTTCCCTGTTCATTCCCTGGGCTTTGGGGCAGGGCCTCTTGAGTTTAGGGGTAATCCCATATACCTTGCCTAAACATCAGAGCACGGTACCCTACTGGTGATTAGTTGGGGATCATCAGTTTGACCCAGTTAAGGTGAGGTCAAGTTCACTGAGTGCACCTGGTGAAATACAGTGCTTACTTCTAAAAGATAGCACTGGGAGTGGGGGGATGGCGGGGAGATAGCATTGGGAGAGGAAAACAAACAAACAAAAACACCCTTTCTTTCTTTGGGCATCATGGTTTGTGGCTATGGATCTGGGAGCCCGCTATGGCTCTTTTGCTGGAATGAGAAAAGCCAGCCTGAGGATGAGGCCACCTGCAGAGACCAGCATGGCTATGGAACGAATGGAGTCAGAGCCCCTGGGCTGGGCCAACCTGGAGGCCTTGCCATCACCGTATCTACCCCTGGGCTTCCACGCACAAGCAATATTGTTCCTTAATCGTTGAAAATGAGTTGAGTCAAGATCTCTGCGGTTGGTTGATACAATGAGCAGTTGTCCAGTGCCATCCGTGACCCCTCAGTCCATCCTTCCACCGTTGGTTAGAAGTGCTATCATGCCATCATTTACACTTGTACGTGCGCGAACTCTGTACTATCGGTCCATTCTCAGGCTGACCTCTTGTTCTCAGGACTGTGGCTGATGTAGTTTTAGTACATTTCATACTGCTGGGCTAGATCCCGCCGGCTCCCGCTTCTTTTCCAACTATGCCCTCTCTGGTTGTGCTTGTTCTTCTCTTCCAGGTGAATTTAATTAAGTCAATCAAAGTCTGTAGAATTTGGTTAGGATTTTGACCAGAAGTGGCTTTGCATTTGGGGACACTCACCCTCTACACAAGGCTGAGACTCCCCCGGCAGGAACAGGAAATGCCTCTCCATTTCTCTAGATCCTCTTCTGTCATCCTCGGCAGAGTTTTATAGGTTTTCCATCAAAGCCGTATTCATATCTCACCGGGTTCATTCTTGGGACCTTCAAGGCATATATTGTTGTTGTGGTTTGTTTTGGGTTTCTATTTTACATACCTATTTTTTTTTTTTTTTTTAAGTGGTGGCATGGAGGGAATGTTTGGGTTTCAGGGATTGTTCTGATACTCAAGCATCACGCAGGAATCTTATTATCTAACGGCGTGTCATTTCACTCTTTTGGATTTCCTAGGTAGATAATCACGTTATCTGAAACTACCATTTTCCCCATTCATCCTTCTTTTCTTTGTTCTCCATCCTTTGTTTTCTTCCCTTGATGCAACCTCCGGAATCTTGTCCGGACAAAACAGGCATCTGTGTGTTGTTTCCAGCCAGAATGGAGATGCTTCTAATGTTTTTTGGAAGTACTGGAATTAAGGAAGTTGATTTTCTTCCTGCATTGTGGAGACTTTGTTTTTTAATGAGGAAAATATATAGGATTTTATCAAATGCTATCAACCACATAGAATTTTCCTTTATCATGCGATGAATTCTATTAACACATTTTGTGATGTTGAATCAGCCTATATTAGTAGGCTAAACCCAAATTGTTTATGAGGTATAATTCTTTAGGCATTGGTCAACTTCATTTGCTAATGATTTATTTCAGATTGGGGCAGCAATATTCACAAGTGAGATGAGTCCTTGGTTTTTCCTTCTTGCTTGGTGTGCTCTCCTTATCTGGTTCCAGTAAGTCAGCGAACACTGCTTCTCAGTCCCTTCGGCTAGACCCTAACCTGGCATGCTCTGGGTCTCGGGGTCCCTCTGCCTCCCTTCTCTCCCCACACCTACCCCCAGGTGATTTTCCTTAGACCTGCGGCTTTAGTACTATCTATATGCTAGCAGCTTCCAGATGTGTAACTTCAGCCCAGTCTTGCCCATTTCCCGATCATATAACTAGCATTCATATACACTTAGCATGTCCAGAGCAGAATCCCTAATTTCCCCTCCGAAAGATGCTCTGCCCACCATCCTTTCCAACCACAAATGGCAACACCATCCTCTGGCTGCTCAGGCCAAAAACTTTGGACTCAATCCTAACTTCTCTTTGTCTTTCATACCTCACATCTAATCCATCAACAAACCCTCTGGTTTTCCCAGGACCTGACTGCTCTCTGTTGCCTCCAGCCAGCCCAGACTCTCCTCTCATGTAGGTTACTGCAATAGCTTCCAACCGTCCTCCCCGCTTCCACTCCTGTTGTCCTTCAGTCTATGACACAGCATGGTGCTCCCTAACCCCTCTATCCTGATCACTCCTCTAACTACATCGGCCTCCATGTTTTTTCTCCATCATGCCCAGCGTTCTTCAGCCTCAGGGCTTTTGCACCTGCTGCATCCTCTCCCTGGATCACCATATGTCTTTCTTCCTTACTTCCTTCAGGCCTCTGTTCAAATGATTCTTTATCCTGAAGACTTCCACAACCACTCTACAGATCGGCACGATGCTCATTCCATACTCCCTACATGCCTCGTCCTGTTCCTTTTGCCCCGTAGCACTTACCTCCGTTTGACATACTATGTTTTCATTTGTTTGTTCATTGTCCGTCTCTTCCAAATAGGATGTCATCTCCATGAAGGCAGAGACTTGCCTGTTTTGTTTGCTGCTGTACCTCCAGCACCAGGAATAATGCGTGCACATAATAGGATGTCTCATAAGCATTTGTTGGAAGTAAAGAAAGATTTTTTTCTTTTGCATTTGTGGGTTGACTCTAATGCCAGAGAATTTTACATGTATATCTCACTTTTATCCTTGAAAAATATTTGCAGTGGAAACAGGGACAGAATCATAAAATCATTCTTTTCTTTTCTTTTTTCTTTTCTTTATTTCCTCCCTTCCTCCCTCTCTTTCCTTCTATCTTTTTTTCTTTCTTTCTTTCTCCCCCCCTCACAGATGTGAAAGCTGAAGCCCAGAGAGCCTCAGGGATTTCTCAAGGTCACGAGCCAGCCGATGGTCATGTTGGGGTTGAATCTCTACCTGGTGTAACCCTGAGGGACCACCCCCCCCCCCCAGGGTATCAGGGGCTGGGGAGCTGCCGGGAGCTAAAAGCACGGATCAGGTGGGATGAGAACACTGTGTGATCTGTCCTCCCTTACCTGCTGTCCTACTTTCTCAGAGAGAAGACACTAGACAAGCCATTCAAGAGAGCATGGGGGAGGCTCTGCCTTTGTAGCCAGCTGCTGACCCTGAGCACTTGTCAAACAGGATGCTCCTATCTTGTATGTGCTGACCACCTGCCGTTGGCCCTCCGCGCCCTGCTCCACCCACCCTCACCCTGCTCTGGCCCACACCCCTAGGCTCGCCCACTTGCACAGAGTCAACAAACCTCCTTGCTCTCTGGTGGGCGGCACCTGTAGAATATGGGAGGACAGCAGCCCAGGAAGGTCGCCGATTTTTTTTTTTTCAAAGATTTTATTTATTTGTTTGAGAGAGAGAGAGAGAGAGAGAGAGAGCATGAGAAGGGAGAAGGTCAGCAGGAGAAGCAGGTTCCCCACAGAGCTGGGAGCCCGATGTGGGACTCGATCCCAGGACTCCCAGGATCATGACCTGAGCCGAAGCCAGATGCTTAACCCACTAAGCAACCAGGTGCCCCAAGGTCACCAGTTTATTCCCCTAACCCCTTCCTCACAGGATCCCCACAAGCCGGCTGTGTCCCTTGACCAACGGCCTCAGCTTCCATCAGGCAGCCCCTTCCCCACTGCCCTGAAAGCTACTCTCTCCCCCGGCCACTAAGTTCCCCTTCTGTTACCCCTTCAGGCCCAGGGGAGGAGAGGGACCCTGCTGTTGCGTCTGGGGACGTTGCACCAGCCTTGGTTAGTTCCCTTAGCTCCACCCACACCTCTGTGAACACTTGTCAGCTTCACGGGGATGGAGATCGAGTGTGTCACCGCCCGCCCCCAATGGACATTAGGGCTCGAAGGACTCCACAAGGTAATGTAAATGCCAGAGACAGACCTTGGCACAAAGCAGAGGCTCTCCAAATGATCCTCTTCTCTTCTGGGAGCGTGAAAGGGGCGGTCGAAAGACAGGACATGGGGGACGGCGGCGGGGGGGGGGGGGGGCAGGTGGCAGCAGGGAGACCCGGGCTCTGCAGCGTGGTGTAAGCACCGCAGAAGACAGGTGACCGCTCCCAGCCAGGGCAGCGTGAAAGGAGCTCAGGTGCCCTCTTCCTCCTCACCTGTGTCTCACCATCAGGCCAACTCTGTAGCTGCAAGGTGAGGGAGGCACGTGGGGACAGGGGAGGGTGGAGGCAACTTTTCTCGCAAACTTGTTCTTCTGCCATCTTGTAGCAATTTACAGCTCCTCGGTCCCACTGGCCTCCCCCGCGCCACCAGCGGGCTGAGACACAGCTGCCCATCCCCAGCCCGGCCGGCCCCGAGCAGCAGCCTGGCAGCCCACATCCACGCCCCAGCCTGGCAGCAGGAGACAGGGCTGTCAGATTGCATCACGTCAGGCCTTGGGCTGGAACTCCAGCTGGGCCAAGTGACCTTGTAGATTTTGAGGAGCACGGGCAGCGGGCAAGGAGATAGATAGCCTGGCTGGATGTACAGCATCTTTCCATCCGGAGGGCAGTGGAGCCAGTCCTCCCTTGAATACCAGCCACCCCCCACCCCTGCCATCTTGCAATCACTCTTTGGGATCTGTGCATCTTTGGGACCCTGTGCAAGGGACCTTGCAGCAGGTGGGAGACAGGCCAGACTTCAGGGTGACCATTCTGATTCTCAAGGCGAGAATTCATCAACAAGGAAAGGAGAGGTTTCTTGTTCAGGGTAAGGAAGGTTCAACTCCTTTTGGGGCCCACATTCTCTGATGAGTGGTTGAATTACCACAATTCACTCCTGCCAAGCACTTTGGTGTTTTAAATGCATGATCTCTCTTGAGCTTCACAACACCCCCACAAGGCAGGAATATTTAGCTGTATTTACTATAGGGGGGGAATCAGAAGCACAGAGAAAGTGAAATGAACTGTCCAAGAGGCAGAGAAGAGACTCAAATCCAACTTGGCGGACTCCACAACCAGATGAAGATTTTCTTTGCAGGTTATTTTCAGTGATGAGATCATTTATGTGCCTTTCTCTTCCTCCTCCCTGAAGCTCCTTGACTGTGGGTAGCGTGGAAATCAAAGTTCAGTCAAGGTTTGGGTTTAATCTCATCCAGGTCAACTTCCTGGAGGAGGTGACAGGAAGGAGGTACAATTGAGAATAATGCTCTTCATAGATTGGGGATCCTGAATCTCGAAGGCCTGCCCCGGAGAGGTCACTGATCACCCCAAAGGAGCCCTTCCCCAGCTCGCCTCTCCCTTGGCAGGGGCGTCGTCTTCCCACCCCCGTCTCTTTGGCATCTTGACCACAGAAGGAATTTTAGTTAGACTTTGGGAAGGACTTCCCTGTTCTTCCACTGAGGACCATCCTGTGCAGCTTTCCATCCTTCCATGGAGCTCGCGGAGTGGATCAGATTGCCGTATTTGCCACTGTATTTGGGTGGAGCCTGTCCTACTCCTTTTGTCCTTTGTTTTTCTGCCCCCCACCCCATCCCACCACCTAATTGTGTATAGGCTTCCCTGATGCAGAGTGATCACCCCATGGAGCATGGCCCTGAAGCTGAGGAGTGGAGTGGAAGCTGTGTTTGGGGGTGACGGTGACATAATCTTGAAAAAGCTCCATCTGTCATCTCTGGCCTTTTACTGTTGTAACAGCTCTTATGGTCCCCGCCAACTGCTGAGGAATCTGTCTGTGGTTTAATTAGCCTATAACTCCAGGCTCCCCCACCATGCAAGAAAGCAATAAACAGCTCCCATCCTCTTAGTGGGGCTGGGCAGCCACAGCAAGGGGAACCACATGAGGCTCGGGGCCAGTGAGGTCTTTGAGGGCAAATGAAGGACTCAGGGACCTGCAGGGAATGACTCTTGACTCCTGCCTCCCCTCCCCGCTCCCGCCATGGGAGACCAGTTGGTGCATTCAGAGGAAACACAACAGCAACAATATAACAACCCCTTATGTATTGATGGTGTTTTCCACTCAGCAAAAGCTTTCTCTGACACTTTCTTATTAGGTACCACTCTGGACCTCAGTTTCTTCTTCTATGCAACAGAGACATTGGGTTTAATGACTCTTGAAGTCTTCCCTGTCTGGACTTTCTGGGGGTTCTATTATCCTAACAAAACCACAGGGATGTGACCAGAGCCGGTGTCCGTAGCCTTATTTTGTAGTTGAGAATGCCGAGGAGCAGAGAAGGGAAGTTATTTGCCCTGGACCCCTGCTAGAGCCAGGTGTGGCACGAGGTGAGGTGGAAAGGGGAAAGAGACACACCTTGACTTGTAGCTGAAGGAGAGAGGAGGCAGAGGTGTGCTTGGAGGCCCAGAAGCTGCTCCTGGACCGTTTTGAGGAGGGGCCTGCCCGACTGCTCTGCAAGAGAGTGTGTGGCTGGGGCACTCTGGTAATGGGGGACATAGCCAGGAATTTGTGCCTGAGAGCCTCCTGTAGAATGCCCCCTCCACGGGGGTGGTCTAGCCTGTTCACTGCCACATCACCACGGCCTAGGACAGAGCCCACATGTAGGGTGTGCTCCAGGAACACTGGTCAGTGAAGGCATGGGCGCATGGGCCAGGTCCCTGTGAGCTCATGGCACCCACTCTTGATGCCCTGTTCTCCTTGCACGGGGCCCAGACCCTGGAGTGTGTACTGTCAGCAGAAGATACCGGGCCGTGGAGGGTTTGGAGAGCAGACAAAATTCCCACATTTTTCTGGCTGCCTTTGAGCATCCCCCGACTTCCCGCTCGCCTCCCTCGCTCCACCCGGGCCCCTCGGTGTGTGTGATGGATGCTTTGCCAGGGAGGACGGGTTCGATCTGGGTTTCCAATCTCCTCTGGATGCACCACCGCCAAAATACAATACGCAATTACAGGGACATGATACATCAGTGATCACTGAGGGAAAGAAACCCCATTTGGACGGCAGAGCTAATGGCTGGTATCTAAACTTATGACTAGAGTCAGCTCTGAGCCCCTCTGGTTCGGTGGCAGGAAGCTAGCAATCGCCCCCGGGGAGAAACCTGGCCACACCCCATCCCTCCTTCCAGACCACGGAGCCCCAGCTCCTTCCCTTCTGCTCTAGTGCAGCTGCAGCCGCTCTGGCCCGGCCCTCAGGCTTCTCTGCCCTCCGGCCCACCAGGGCAGGCACACAGTCTTCCCAATCGCCCCTCTTTGCTGCCTCCCAGAGCCAGAACAAAAACCCCTTTCCTTCCAGGAGCTCATCTGCTGGGCCATTTGGAGAACACAGTAGAGGTGACCAAGATCCCAGCAGACAAGAAGCAATTGTCTGGGGACCCACACGGATCTGGGGGCCACGGCTCCCAGCCTCTACCCTGCTGGCCACTGGCTTCTCTTCCTCCCAGAGACCCAGAGGCCTGCAATCACAGCCGGGAGAGCCCAGGAAATAAAAACCAGAGCCCACTCCAGGGCCCGTCTGTCTCGGGTGCTGACCAGCTTCCAGACGGCCTCCTGCCTTGGCCACATCGGCCTCCATGGGGTACACCCACATCAGCCCAACACAGCAGGTCATCTCCTCAATAGGCCCTCCTCTTCAGAGTTGTGAAACCTGGGGTTCATGGTCAGGATGTGTGAGCCCTTGAAATTGCACTGCAACTTGGGTGCGTGGGTATGTCTGTATTTTTTCTGGAAAGAGTTTTCATAGTCTTCATCAGCTTCCCCCAGCCCTTTAGGACAAAAACGTTACCTCTGCCTATGAAGGTGAGTGTTGAGAGTGGAGCGACCTCAAATTGTGAGTAGGCATTTTCAAGTTTATTGCCTTGAGCCTTGAATTACATTTTCTTGGCATGTGGATGGGTCCTCTCTTCTGGCTTGATAGATAGGCTGATCATTTGTACCCAGGTGCACACACAGAACTAACCTGCCCCCCACCTCCCAGCCTGAGTCACGATTCGGCTCTGGAACAAGGAGCATGTCAGTTAAACACCATCAAAGCGGAACCCAAGCCCCATCTCAGGCCACTCAGTCTGAGCAACCAGCAGGCAGCTGATGACCAGACTGGACACCCACCGGGGTGACACCATCCCAGGCTGGGGGTCCTTGGAGCACACCCCCTCTCCCCAAACCTGTGGGCTTTCGGGGACACCTAGCAGAGCCCCACCCCCTAGCCAGCCCATGAGCACCCCAGGCAAATCTGCTCATTTGTTTATGATAAGGTCTTCAGCCTCTGGACATTCCAGGAAGACAGCGCTGAGCTCACTTGTCTCGCTGAGAAAACAGAAAAGCTGGGAGACCGAGAAGTATCCTTGAGGTCTGTTGATAAACACCACAGCTTTCCAGCCTGCTGAGATGCTATGATCTTTGTTGAATCACCTAATCTACTCGGCTAATTATGCCCATTTTCCGTTCTCCCTCTCTCTCCTACTCTCCCTTCCTCGTCACAATGTGGCACTTCAGAAACTCTCTCGGAGGAATTTTAAGGAGCCGGCTGGGTCTCCGTGGAGTACACCGCATTATCTCATTACCATCTCGCCTGGTGATCGGATTCCGTTAGCTGACTCTCTTTATTAGCAGGCAAAGGCAAGCTTATGAAATACCTTTAAACCTGGATTTCCTTAACAATATATCATTGGGGAACTGACAGCCCTCGCTCGCTTCCCTCTGCCAGAAGGAATTAAGATTGTTCCCAATTCAATCTCTCTTCCATATCAGGGGTGGAGACTTGTTGTTTTAGCAGCAAACTTGTAGTAGAGGTTCTGGGGGGAAGCTTTGGGCTGTCGCAGAGTAGCTTCGATGGGTGTCTGTGTGTCGTTAGGTGGAGGGGTTCCAGGAGCCTGGGCAGAGGTCCCCATTCTACCCTTGATGGAAATGGCTACTGTCTTTGTAGCACCAGGGACAGGTGTTGAGCTGATGGCTGGGCAGTCACGGACACTGCTCACTGTAATGCACTGTAGTTCCTTGGCCTTCTGGTTTTCTCAAAGTTGGAGTCAACAGGCTGGCTTTTGTTGGGGTTCTGGCTTTATACCCGGGGTATGGAGTAAGGGTGTGCCTGGTGCCCTGCTCAGATCCCCATGGCTTGGCTGGGGCAACTACCCCCACAGCTGAGCGTCAGCTTCTAGAGCTCACAGCTGTCCCCCTTCTCTAGAGAATGAGCCTTAGATAAACAGGAACCACTTGGCCCCAAAGGGTAGTGTCACCTGTCCTAGTTACCCTGCCCTAGTCACCGTGCCTTAAGCCATTAGATTATGACTGACTGACACAGGGCCCCAAAAGACCAGTCCCATGGCCTCAAGCAGAGTCCACTTTTGAGGTATAACCCCTGTTCCTGTAGTCCCACCGGGCTGAAGCTGATCTCAGCCCAGAACTTGTTCTCCAACCTGCTTCTCTTCTGCTCCTCTGGTAGCTCATATTCCCCAGGCTCAGACTCCAGGAGGCTGTTGCATTTGGGCTGCTTCCATTTCTGGCCTCTGATCAGCCTTCTCTGGAGTCAGACTCCGTGGCCGTGGCAGGGAGTTACCATGGACAGTCAAGGCTGGTGGGGCTGTGCAATCAAGCCCTGAGTAGTCCCCGAGGACCCCCGGACACTTTCTGAACACCCTTCCCCCCATAACGGACAGGTGTGTCTGGGAGTGCCTGCACCCCCAGCCTGCCTGGTGGGGGCTGCCTAGGACACTGTCTCTCCTGCCCACCTCCCTGTCCACCCACCCCGACCTCCGCCACCTGCTACTGGAGCACATAAGCTGCCCTTCGAGGCAGCTCTGAACCATGGCCTCTTAGATCTACATGGCCCCCGCCAGAGCCACGGACCCTGACCAGGGCGCACCCTGCCAAGCACATCACATCCCTCCAGGCACTCTGCATGGAGACGTGGAAGGCTGCAGAGGAGAGGGGGTAAGAACTGTGTTGGAAAATCCTATTATGTAGCCGGGCCCCCATTGATAGCCCATGCATGAAACCAATTTACAAAGTGTTGAGTCAAAGCCTCGTGGACTGTCTGTTCTCACGGGAACCCAGCAATCACCCTGCCCATGGCCTCTGCACACAGAATGCCAGGCCGTCCTCCGTCCGTGTCCACACTGGCGTGCTCCAGAGCTGTCAGTCAGTGTCCTGGGCCGACCGGCCTCCTGGCTTCTGCTAATGTCGGCAGAATTTATGGCTGTGACAGAAGAGAGACACTTGGAGGAAAGCATGATGAATTTCTGATCTCTACTTTGCTGGTGGCTTGAATGAGCCCAAGCAAGATCCTTGGGGCTGTGAGGGTTTCCTGAAGGTCATGCTGTCTGTCCATCTTCTGTCACCGTATATAGGCAATGCCATGGAGGCTCACGTGGCACTTGTGATCTGGGACAAGGCACTTAACCTCCCTGAGCCTTGGTTTCCTTTTCTGGAAAAGAGACTATTCTTCCCAGCTGAGGTCAGGACTACATAAGACGGTGCCCACGCAAGTGCCCGGCACATAGTAGGTCCTCACACATGCTTTTATTATCATTTCTCACCTCAGCCAGCACAGTTCGTACAGTGAAGGCTACTGCTTTTCTTTCTAGAATACTCTTTTAGGTCTTACATTTGTAACAGTGAAGAAGCTCATTTATTTAGCCGCAGTGTCTCCTGCTGGAAATGATTCTGGTCTTAAAAGAGACCCCTGCTCCTCCCAGCTAATGCCAGTATGGCCCTGAGTGTGTGCCGGGCACTGTTCTGAATATTCCGCCCCCAACCACGACCCTACATGCCGGGCACTGTTCCTACCCTACTTTACCGATGGGGGAAATGAGGAACCGCAATCACCCAAAGTCAAACACTGTGAGATGCGTGTCCTAAATTGGTTTAGCCAATTCATGAGTTCTCCCCTTTTATGGGATCTGGGTAGGAGAGCCTCGGCTCTGCTTCACCTTCAGAAGTGGACCCACCATCCCCCCACCCCCGCCCCCCAGACATCGCTTCCCTCTGCAACGCATGCAGATTGGAACAGAAATTGGACCAGCCTCATCTTTGACCTTAGCTCCTTCCTCAAATGTCCTGGTGGAGCGGGTAGAGCCTCAGAGACAAGGGCTGGGCTAGGCCTATCAGTCTTACCTCCCTGCTCCAAACTGGGGCTCTGTCCGCTAGGCCGTATCTCACTTGATAAGTTAATAAGGCTCCTCTCCCCCAGTCTCTGTCTCCGGGGGCTCCCTCAGTAGGATGTATTCATCCCCCAGGCAAAGGGGCTCTGGTGCCTTCCTCAGGCAGGAAGAGCGCGCCTCTGGTCTTGGTGCTGACCATTCTAGAGCTGACATAGGAGACTATATCCATGAAATGTGCGGGATCTTGATGAAGGTCAAAGCCAGGGCCTCAAGTTCCTCACCTGTAAAATGGACATGAGAAAATAATAGCAGTATGGGGGTGGGAGTTGGAAGTATCAAGCTCACAGTTTAAATAAAGCTCGGCTAACATAGCCGCCAGACTCAAGATTACGAACAGCCTTTGCTCCACGGTTTGGGTCATCCAATGTATTCAGAGGAAAGTTCACTTTTTTGTTCAAAACAGCCATAAAATCCAGTGCATCGAAGTCAGTGTGAGGCCTTTTTCTCCCAGCTTGGTCTGCAACTCCATGCCAAGCAGAGAGCGGAGAGCGGAAGGGAGGAGGGATCCGGAGTGAGTGGGCAGGCCTGGGTACAGACAAGGGCGATGTCCTTGGAGCTAAGATGTTCAGCGGTCTCCAGGTGAGTCTGTGGAGACCAGAGCTTGTTAGAAACCTTTGCCAGCTGGCAGCAAGCCAGGCCCCATTAGCTAACTAGGCCACCTCTGATGGGGCTTCCGGGGGCGGCCCTCCCTGGTCTGAGTGAGTGACATCCTCTAAACACAGCTACACGACTCTTATTCCAGGTGGCAGCCCGTTGGTGCAGGACCCCTAGCCACCCCTCCAGCCTCCTTCAGCTGCCTGGGACGGAGCAGGAGTGGAGGGAGAGCCCCCAGGGACTGAAGAGGAAGGAGCATGGCAGGCAGCGTGTCGCCCTGCTCCGAGATCTCCGGAACCCGAACTAGCCTGGACAGTGGCCTCTGCATGGAGCACAGAGGACCTCATCAGGGAGGGAGAGCAGATTCTCCCATGGGGTCCCTGCATCCCTTCCGTGACCAGGGGGCTCCCATCAGCCTCTCAACCTGCTGCTCTGGCCCCCACAGCTGGGCACCAGCCTCTGTTCTTTCTGTCACAAGGGTCCTCAGAAGGGACCTCCTCCTCTGTGCCCTGAGAGGCTGCTGACCCGGACGGACGCTGTGGGCCTCTTTGTAAATAAGCCAGGCAGGCCTGGGGAGCTCCTGGGGGCCACCGAGGGGCATTCGAACCATGTGACATGCTGATCCACTTTGAAAGGAGCTTTTCAGTCGCACAGACAAGAAGGCGCCTGTGCCCATGGAGAGCAGGTAGCCGACACGAAGGCCTCCACTGGCGCCTGCCTCACGGCCTTGGCTTTGAGAGATGAGAAAAGGCAGAGAAGCCACAGGGCCAGTCCTCCCTTGGATCGTGTCGTGGCTCCCACTGAGCTGAATTTAGAGCCAGCAGGTCAGTGAGAGCTTCCGAGTTTCTCTCCACTCTGAGCAGGGCCCCTGGGTACCCTCCCGTCCTCAGCGGCCGGCCTCCACCTGCCGCCAGCCACCCTCCATGGAATCCCCTGGGGGCTTTAAAAAAAACACTGATGTCTGGTCCCCATCCAAAAATTCTCATTTTAATTAGAATGAGGTGTGGCCTGGGTGCTGAGTTGTTGAAATCTTCCCAGCCGCGTTCAGTGCACAGCCAAGTCTGCGAACTGCCGGGCTCTCCAGCTGGATTCTGGCTTTGT
Source organism: Mustela nigripes (assembly GCF_022355385.1). Taxonomy (NCBI): domain Eukaryota; kingdom Metazoa; phylum Chordata; class Mammalia; order Carnivora; family Mustelidae; genus Mustela; species Mustela nigripes. The sequence goes on along the minus strand of NC_081557.1, from coordinate 89,738,236 downwards.
AACAGGGTATCCATCTCATCTCAAAAGCTGTGCTTGACTTCCCCACATAGTGTTGCTATACCTTACTTAGCAAGGAAATAGTTTTTATGAGATTATTTTGGAGGCTATTGAGAAGTAAAGCAAAGAAGGAATGCCTTTCATTAATAATAGAGATTTAATTGTATAATAATTAAGCATCTAATTAACTGTAGCCGACAGACAACTTCTATGGATTGTAACCAGAGGGTGGGGTTAAATGTCAGGAGACTGGGGAGGGGGCCTGAAGCCAATTACAAGGGCACTTCCTGGAGGCCTTGGAAGAAATAAGAGTTTTATTTGTATTTATTTATTTATTTTTAAGAAAGAAAGCAGGAGCGGGGTGGGGGAGTGGGCAGAGGGAGAGGAAGAGAATCTCAAGCAGATTCCCTGGTGAGCGTGGAGCCCACCGAGCTCAGCCTCCCGACCCTGAGATCATGACCTGAGCTGAAACCGAGTCGGACAGTTAACCGACACTTAACCGACTCAGCCAGATGTCCCCAAATAAAAGTTTTTAAAAAACCCTTTTTACTTGGGAAAAAAAATGTGGATGCACAGGAAGTTACAAAAATGGGAATTTGCATGGGCCCTTCCCCAGCTTCCCCCAAACTGCTGCATTTTATAGAAATATACCCAATGTGAAAACAGGAAATTCACCTTGGTGAAATCCACAGACCTTACTAAAATCAGAGACTTTTTGTTGACCTTTCATTCCTTAGTTTCTTCATGCCTTCCACAAACTCTGCTTGAGGTACCTGCATAGTTGTATCAAAGTGTGGCCCGTGGATCACATGCGTCAGATTGACCCGAGAAAGTCGTGAGAAATGCAGATTCTTGGACCCCAGGCTCAGACCTACGGAATCCCGTGGCACGGGAGTGGAACTGGAAAGTGGGCACTTCTAGCAATTTTCTAGCAAGTAGTTTCCTAGGGTCGCAAAAGTTGGCAAAGCCTCTAACCTGCTCTATGGCAGGCCCTAGGCTTGGCACAGGAGAGACACTTAGAAAAGACTGGTTGTTGCCCTGCCAGGATAGAGGACACAGGTCCTAACAGCAACGACCGGGGCCTGATGAGAGCCATGGAATCCAGTCACGTGCTGTAAGAGCCCAGGGGAAAGATCTCTGGGGGTAGGGGAGTGGGCAGGAGTTGTGTAACAGGCTGGACATATTTAAGTTGGGTCTTGATGGATGCGTAGGAGTTTGATAGTTGGACAAGATTGGAAAATCTCTGTCATAGCTTTGGCATATTGTGTCCCTTTGCCTTGGAAGCTGATTTCTTGCCATGCGAGCTCCTTTGCAGCAAGAAGGTGTGTTACCCATCAGCGTATCCCTGACGCCTGGCACACGGAAGGTGCTCAATGAATGTTTGATGAATCAAAGCACGGAAGCTCTGGCTGGCTGGATAAAGCGAGGGCGGGAAGATGGTGGGTGACTGAGTGGATGGATGGATGGACAGCTGGGAGTTGGCTGGGCCCTTGCCTGAGCAGCGAGAATACAGCTGGGAAGAGGCTGTATCTTGGCCTGAAAGGCTCAGCGGTGTTGTCACCTGAAGCCCTAAGGAGAGGAGCCGGAAACCGTGGGAGAAGAGGCAGCAGGACCCGTCCTGTAAACACGCCCTGCGCCCCCAAGAACCCAGGGAGACAGCTGACTTTGAATTTGAGCTATGTGGCCTTCACCCTGGGGAAAAAAGATAAAAAAGACCTTCCTGAAAGCACGCTCCTGTTCCTTAATAAGTATATTAAATTTAAATGCCAGAGGCAGACTTGTAAAGTCTTTCTTGGAGTATTATTATGGCCAGAGCCCTGCTCATGGAGAGGGCTGAGAGCTGGCCGCTGCAGTTAGCAGACAGAGCCCGAGTCTGCCGTTTTCCCGGCGGCCCTGCGAAGGTCATCTGTGCCACGTGTTGGATGCGGAAGGAGCGGGAGGGCTCTGCTGCCTCTTTATTTCCCTTGCCTCTCTTGCTGGGCCCAGGAAGCTGTGAGGGAGCTCCTGTGGGTGCCTGTGCTGGATCAGAGCACAGGCGGGAGGAGAAGGGGCCCGTCTGATGGGAGGCCGAAGAACCGGCCGGCTGGGAGGAGCTCTCTGTTCTGAGGAACCTAAGTATGAAGCGTCAGCACCTGCATCGTAGCCTCCAGGGATGCTTCTAGAAGGTGCAGTCTGCAGTACTCCTGGATCAGACTCCTGGGGGGTGGGCACCCCACAACTGCCTGCCTGCCATGCTTCTCAAGGCGATCCCAGGCACGCTGAAGTTTGAGATGAGAACTTAGCTGCGAGGGAACCTTCTCCCCAAGGCTGTACCGAAACAGCCCCGGCCAGTCGTCATGGGGGGCAGCTGAGGTTGCCAGCCAACGAGGCAGGTGGTGAAGCCGGAACCCTTCTACCTCTCTGAGACTCTATTTGTCCATCAATAAAATGGGAGTCATGGTCCCCGCCTCAGAGGGCGGCGTGCAGATGAAGGGGGAGTTCTGAGCAGAGCAGCCGTGCGAGGGGCCCTGAGTATTAGCTGAGACGGGGCCAGGCCCTGGAAAATGAAGCCAGTCCCGGGGCTGGTGACTCGGGCCTACAGGACATAGTGTGAATTTCAAGAAATGTATGCGGTGCCCTCCCCCCACCGAAATTTGTCACCTACCTTACATCCATTTTTCTTGTCAGCTTCTCTTGTCTCTTCTCTTCTCTCTTGAGGGATTCTATTCTGTGGGTTGTCTATAAGATCTCAGGGACTGCCGGCTGGTGACGTCCCGCTTGACCCCAAGCCGCACACTTGACCTTTGTCATGAAGCATGTTGTTTTACCTAATGATCTCGTGTGCTTCGTCTAGGGGGGCCTTTGTCCTCTACCAGAAAAGAACGTGAGAAGCATTGCCTCTCAGGGGAGGTCCCTGCAGGGAAACAGGGAGAGAGAAGGTTTCAAGAGTTATTCCAGTCAAAGGTGCATGAACCATGGTAACAGTCTGTGTGGCTAACTTTTCGAGACAGGTTTATTGCATAACATATAGGGGAACATTATCAGGATGGTTTATTTACTTCATTCCTGTGCCCATCCCATTGCTGAGTGGAGGACACTTGTCAAAGGAACTCGCTAGAATGCTTTCTCAGCACCAAGAGGCCCACGAGATTGGATGTCCTATAATTCATTTCATTTTTTTTTTTTTAATTTTTTCCCCCTGAGGAAATCTGAACGCATAGGACTTAAAGCTGTTGGGGGGAGGAGGGAAGACTTCTGATTTATCTTAGGACACATAAACATTCAGATTCAATGCAGCCAGGAGCATTGGGCAAGTGACAAGGGGAGACTCTGCTCTGTTTCCATCAATGAAATGCCCAGCTCCTTGAATCTCATATTTTAGAGAACTGCAGACCTATCTAGTAATAATAAAGTCACGGTTTCAGAAGTGATTCACAGACTTAGATGAACATGAGGCATGCTTTAGGTTTGGGATCATCCTTTGGAGTCCAACGTCCGGACTTTCTGAAATATCAGGGCTTGTCACTGTGATCCACAGTTTCTCCAGAACATTGGACCCACATGTGTGACCCGGAGGCCCATCTTTGGACCACAGCAAGTTCTCGGAAAGCATCTTCTTAAACCTGGAGGCAGAAATGAACACATTCCCCCATTCTTCGAAGAGATCCAGGCATTAAAAAACAATATTCTCAGCCACGTGATCAAAACTGAGGGATGACCCGCACCAGGCCTGTAACCGTGCACTTCGATAGGCATAAAATTAATTAAATGGGGTGTGCATTTTTTTCACCCTTCAACATTTGTATTGCTGCTAAAAAAAATCTATACTTTTAAATATACTTCATTGTTATTCATTAAAACTGCGCGCACTCTGTACTTACAGAGCTTCAATCACATGGGCCATCGCGGAGAAAACCGGGTATCCTGGGCTAATGTGCTTCCAGCAAACAGATTGCTGTGTTCCCCCAACTGAGCAGCACTGAGCTCGAGGAGACAGAATAGTCATGAGGCTGGGCTGAGCCAGCTCTTCCATAAACTTTGGCAGAACACGATCCACGGACCCCAGAGGACTCGCTGTTCAGCTGGGACTGCAGCAAAGCGGGCGTCAGTCAGAGGCACGAATGTCGGGAGGTCAGTTTCACATCCTGCGGCAGGCCGTCATGCCCTCCCTGCCGCTCCTGCTCCCTCCCTGGCCCGCAGCTGCCTCCAGGGCTCCAGTCCTCCGTGGGATTCTCAAGACATTGTGGTTCCTTAGCCCTTGCCTCTGGGGTCCTCCTGTCCCACGTCCCAAGTGTCCAGGTCCTCACTGCTCTCCATGTCTGGCCCCCCTCTCCCCTGACCTGCCTCCTAGCCTGGGCTGGCTTCCTCCTTCCTCCAATCTGAGTTACTCCCAGGATGTTCACAGTCTGGGGGTAAGGTGTCCTTTGATGCCCATGGTTTTTCTAGGATTCTATCAAAGATGAGAGAGGTAGACCAAGTGTGTGTGGTCACAATCAAGTGAAGTTCACGGGCAAAGCGTGCCCCAAAGAAGCAAAGCCTAGAGTGACCCACCTTGGGTAATGGATTAATGCCCCTTCTTGTTCTGTGCCTTGTGTCAAGGAGAGCGAGAGCGCTCCCCTGCCCTGGGCTTGGTGGTTCGGCTGAGGCACGGCCCACGACAGGGAAGCAGGAAGTGGGACCCAGAGATCTGGGGTTATCACAAAGGAGTTGTTAGTGGTATGTTTCCTATTTTGCCTTTACAATTCATTAACATGATACGTGTGTCTCCAGAATGTCTTTGTTTAATATAGTCCTTTTCTCTGAAATCTTTGCATAAAGTTATTCTTGAGGAAAATATACACCTCGCCCCCCCCATATCACCACCCTGCAGGCCTGGGGTCAGAGCCCCCCGTTTGAGGAACATAAATGCTTATTACCACAATTAATTTTCACCTGTAATTCAGTTGTGCCTTTGAGGCGAGTGAAGGAACTGAGAGTCATGAAGGTAAGTGACTTTTTTCTGGAGTCATCCAGGTTCGGATTAAAAATATCCCAAATCCCGATGCCAACCTCACATGAAGAAGCACCTAAAACATATGCTGCTCAGGACATCCAGGTTTCAGAGACTGCGGAGGGTGACCCCCTAAACCCCTGCTCCCTATGTCCCCACAGCCACAGCCACAGCAGGCAGCTGACCTGTCGCTTAGAAGAGAAAGTTCTGAGGGAGCAGAACGTCCCTATAATTGGATGGTGGGTTCAGCTGTTGCCTCCAGGAACGATGATGGTCAGAGTGACCAGGGACTGGGTAAGTCAGGTGCCCTTCGCAGAGAACGGCTGTCCGGACGCCCTAGGGGCTCCCCTGTGGACGCTCCCCTGGTCCCTGGCAGCCTGGACTAGGCTCCTGCCCCCCCACTCAGCGGAAGCCAGGTGATGTGTGGGGCCCTTTCTCCCTCAGGGATTAGTCGAGGCAGGGCCCACCTGGAGGGTGAGGCAAGGGGTGGTGGCAGTGGAGGTGGTGACCTGGGGCTCATGGGGCTGACCCTTGACCACAGTCTGGGCAGCCAGGAGGGAAGCAGGTTGGCTCTGGGTTGCTCCCCAAACAGCCTCTGGGGCTGCAGCCTCCACTCCACTCCACTCCATCAAAGTCTGGTTGAAGTTCAGGAGGGCTGTTTGATGACAGAGGCTCTTGGCTATCCTTCGATGGATGTCTCTGCGCCCCCAGGATGCAGTCCAGACGCCCCCATCCAGCGTGCTGACCTCCTCTCCGGCTCACTGCCCTCCCTTCCTCCCTTCACTGGCGCTTGGAGCCGCCCCAAAGCTGCCACTCCTTTTGTTGCCCTGGTCAGTGCTGGGTCACAGCGTTCCCACTGGGACTCCCTGTGGGCACAATTTAGCTTGAGTGCTGCCTTTTCCAGGAAGGCCTCCCTGACCATCTCAGCCAGGGTCAGGCAGTTGGACTCTGTGTACCCACAGCCTTCACCCCATATCACAGCCATTAGCTCCCTTCCAGTGACGTTAGCCCTGGACTTTGAGCTCTTTGAGACCTCTTTTTCTACAGTGCCATGTGGGAGATGCTGAGTAAATAGTTTTTGGGTAAATAAAGTTGTTACCGTATGGGATTTGGCCAACAAGGAACCAGGGAGTATGCCAACGATAACCATAATGGATGCCATGTATTGGCTGCAGACCGCACGTCAGGCACTGTGATAGACAGGTGACACTCTTCAGCTCATTAAGTCCTCAGTACAGCCCTGTGAGATTTGTCATTCCCATTTTCCAAGGCAGGAAACTGAGCCTTAGTTTCTCTGAGGTCATGAGGCGAGAGGGCAGCAAAGCTAAGATTTCAACGGAGGTCTGTCTGATGGAAAAGTATAGATTTTGAGCCAGCGTCCAACTTAGGCAGGTGCACAGAGGTCCTGGGTTTCCCATATGACAGCTTGCAGTGAGGGCTTGATTCACACAACCCCTTGCAGACATCTGGGGCAGCATGTGGACCCCAGCAAGCCTGCAGGACATCTTCCCTTCCTTCTCTGTGACAGAGCTGCCACGTGCCCTCTGCTCCCCCTCGTAGCTTGTGTCCCCACCAGCCCCGAGCCCCGCACCACCTTTCTGCGGTAGAGAAGAAGGTAAGTGTTAATATTGTATGATCCACGATGGTTGGTGTGACAAGGAGTTGATGCATCTCTGAGTAGACTCGTCTGGGCCCGAGCGACACTGGGCCTTGTCCTGTCTGTGGGAGCCGTGACATTGATGAATGAGTCTTTCAAAGTCAGTCCCCACTCGCAGAAGGAGCCACATCTCCCAAGGAGTGTGGCGGCCCGTCCCAGTCCACTGCCCTGCCCACGAGGCTGTGCCAGCTGGGCTGGACGTCACTGGAAACAGTCCTTGGAGAAGTAGATGAAGGAGAGGACAGCCTCATCCCTATGTCCCTAAAGTCAAATCACAGTGTTGTCTCTGCCTTGGGCATCACTTGTCCAACTCCTTGTTCCACTCCTCCCCACAGCCTCTTGGGGGCTCCTCGGCCAGCAAGCCTGGGCCAGCCCTTCATCATGAGTGCTAACAATGGGGCTGCTGTGGCCTGGGGAGTCTAGAACGGCAGATCATCCAAACTCAGTCTCCGTCTTCTCTGCACTGTGGTTACTTGGTTTGCAGGTCGTGTCTGGGCACCGGCCGCCTTGGTGTCGACAAAGCTCAGAATGAAGCCCCTCTTTGCAGAAGAGGAGAGATGCCATCCCTGGCTTTGTGGTCTATACTGGGGTACAGCGGCCCTTGGGGCGGGGGGAGATGCTGAGGAAGACAGGGTGCCGTGGGTTGCTGGTTGACAAATGGGACTTTCACTATTGCTTCACCGAGGCTTCGAGCCGAGGACGGTGGGTGACAAGCTCCGGCACATCGTGAAGACTGGGGAGTGTGCTGGATATTCCCAGTGTATCCCTAGAGCAGTTTTCCTCCACCCTGGTCATGCCCAGCTGACCTACAGACGGCATCAACTGGCCTCCTTTGCCCTGGGGTTTCAGGCTGAATTCAGCCAAGGGGAGGCACCTGCAGGACAGCTGAGGGCAGGAGAACAGAGGAGGACACTGTATTTATTCCTCTGGTTCCTCTCCCCTTGGCCATGCTTTGAGAATGGCTCAATCTTTCTAGTAAAGGCTGTGGCACCTGTGTGACCGTCCTGGATCTTGTAAGGTTCCAGAAATACCTCTCTCCCTTTGCCTCTTACACTCGAGATGTTTGTCAACCCCTTGTAGTTCTCCAAACCCTACCCACACCTTTATAAACAGTGTCTTCAGTTCTATTCAGCTGTCCCTCTGACATGCCATTTGTTTCCTGCCCTGGAGATATTGCCAGACGTAGCCACAGCCTTACCAAGAGAAGGAAGGTGGTCTGAGACTGAATTTTGGAGGGAGCTGGTACTGCGAGTTTCCCTTTGTCTGTCTATCCCAAGCCAAGTAAAAGAAGCTTCTAGAAAATCACACATAGAAAGAAGGTTTTGTCTGCAAGCAGGAAGAGTGGCATCTGCTCCCTCCACCCCACCCTTTTGCAGGATGCTTATCCTATAGGAACTCAGAGACCTATCTCTAATTCTCCTGGAGGGGAGCTCAGTCAAGCACCCGGAAGCTGCCTGCATGGGCCGAGTTTGGAGGTGCAAGGTTACCTCCTGAAGGCCGGATCGATCATTACAGGTTGGCCTCACTTGAGCTGTCTTGAAAGGTGCTCCAGTGAACACTGGCTGGAAGAGGAGACCGGGCAGGCTGTGTGGGGGCACCCCTGAGTTGCAGAAGACGGGGAGTCCTGAGAGATCAGTGGGAAGCCCACTGCCCCCATCAGACATCTGTGTTACACAGGAACTATCTGTTTTCCCAGGAAATATCTCCAAGGACCCACAAAATCCACCCTCCAGAGACAAAGCTTGTGTTTGGACATTTCTGGGCTCATCCAGAGAGCCAACAACAGCTTAAACCAAGTAAAAAGACCGTAGTCTCCCCACCCTGACTTTGGAGGAGGAAGAGGCAGCAAAGAGTCAGGCAGGAGGAAGAGAAGGGCCAGGAGGAAGGACAAGCGGCAAGCTGCTTCCCTTCCTCACTGTAGGCTCTCAAGCCTGGTACGGGTGGGGCAGGGGAAAGGGAGAAGAGCTTTCAGCTGGATAGGAGACAGCAGTTCTTATTTGGGTTGAAATGGATTTTTTTCACAAGGGAAAAGAGACAATATGGAAGTTGATTGAAAAGTTATAGGATCCTACGGTATTTCAATTTTTAATTTTTGAGGAACCACTATACTGCTTTCCATAGTAGCTATCCCATTTACATCAGCAACAGCAGCATACAAAGGCTCCCTTTTCTCCACATCCTCGATGACATTTCTTATCTCTTGTCTTTTTGATAATAGCATCCCAGTAGGGGTGAGGTAATAACTTGGGGTTTCGATTTGCCTTTCCCAGATGATGAGTGATGTGGAGCACCTTTTCATACACCTACTGGCCATTTGTATGTCTTCTTCGGAAAAAGGTCTATTCGGACTCTTTGTTCACATTTTAATTGGATTATTTGCTTTTTTTTTTTTTTTTTTTTTTGCTATTGAGTTGTATGAGTTTGTTATATATTTTGGATAATACCCTCTCTATATGGTTTGTGAATATCTTCTCCCATTCCATATGTTGGCTTTTCAATTTATTGAGAGTTTCCTTTGCTGGGAAAAAGCTCTTTAATTTAATGGGAATATGTCTGAAGGAATTGAAATCAGTATCTTGAGAAGATATCTGCACCCCGTGTTCGTTGCAGCGCTAATCACAACAGCCAAGCTCTGGAAACAACCTGAACGTCCTTCAGCGGAAGGGGATGCTGGGCGGCTCTCTCAGTTGAGTGTCCTGCTCTTGATCTCAGGTCTTGATCTCAGGGTCGTGACTTGAAGCCCCACATGGGGCTCTAGGCTGGGCACGGAGCCTGCTTCAAAAAGAAAAATGTCCTTCAGTGAATGAATGGATAAAGAAAATGTGATATACGCATATCATGGAATATTATTCAGTCATGAGGAAGACAGGAATTCTGCCATTTGCAACAACATGGATGATTCTAGAAGGCGTTGGGCTAAGTAAAGTAAGCCAGGAAGAGAAAGAAAAATACTCTGTGGTGTCACTAATATATGGAATCTTTTTTAAAAAGCCAATTTCCTAGACACAGAGAATGGAATGGTGGTTTCTAGGGGGCGGTGGAAGGAAGACCTGGAATGCTGTAGGTCAAAGGTACAAATTTTCATATGTAAGAAGAATAAGCATATGACTGGAGCTAATGGCGTGATATTACACCCTTAGAAGTTGCTGAGAGTAGATTTTGTATTTTTACCAGACACGCATATATGCACACACAAAGAGTTAATTATGTTAACTAGGGGAGGCGATGGGTGTGTTAATTATCTTGATCTTGGCAATCATTCTACAGTGTGTATGTATATCAAATCAACACATTGTATACATTAAATACGTACAATTATGTTTGTCGCAAAAAAGAAAAAAAGGAAATTTCTAAATCTGCTTCCTGTGGTGTGGAGGGGTGTGTGGGCAGAGAGGCATCTGAGAGAGCAGGACTGAATGTGGCAGAGAAGGGGAGAGGCTGTGTCTGATTTTCCCACCCTGCCCGGTCACTCGATACATTGGCTTTAAAGTCATTGACGGGATTCTATGGACTAAATGAAAATATAAGAGGAGGTCAACTACACAGGGCTAAAACAAGCAGAGCAGGTAGTAATGTTCATACAAAGTTGAAAGGACAGTGACAGGTCACTACCTGTACCCCAGGTCACACCTGAGGTCAAGCTGGAACCTGCATTCATCAACATAGTTTTTTTTTTTTTTTTCAAGATTTTATTTATTTGACACAGAGAGAGAGGGAGAGAGCAAGCACAAGCAGTGGGAACAGCAAATAGGGGAGAAGCAGACTTCCCGCTGAGCAGGGAGACCGATGTGGGGCTCCATCCCAAGACCCTGGGATCATGACCTGAGCTGAAGGCAGCCGTTTAACCAACTGAGCCACCCAGGGGGAGTTTCTATCAACATGGATCTTATAACTCATACTGAGCAGGGGCTATGCTGGGCCTTACTGGGAGACATTTGTGCCGCGGACAGAGACGCAGACGTGAATGCCATCCCGGTCTCTGGGAGCTCACGGTCCAGCGTGATATATGATTAATCTGGCCCTTTACTGTTCTATAACTGTTCCCTTTGTTTCCCTCAAAGTAGTCAACTCCTGAGAACAGAATCCACAGCAGACAATCGCTTACACGTTTACTGAACATCTACCACAGACCAAGCTCTGCAGTACCGACCACTGAGGGAACCAGCATGTCCTAAATCTTAGCCCCTGCAGGGCTCATGGCAGACACACCATCAAAACTTCCATTTCCCTGCATAGATTTGACAGACAGCAAGCAAAACCCTCTAAAGCGGGGTTTGCAGGGTCTATGTGAGTCCCTGTTTTCCTCTGGGCTTTCTTCAAGCACCATCCTGAATGTTTACTTTCCAAGCATTGCTCAAAGTCCTATACTATTCTTTACTAGGTATAGGGAAATAGAGCCATGAGTAAGACCTTCCCCCTGCCTTCAGAGAACTTGGTACCCCTATGGGAGATGATAAGTAAGCCCTAAGAGCAAGCACATGTTGGGCACCATGTAGAAGAAGGTTGGACTTCAGGGGAGCATGGCGAGGGCAGGGGTGGTTCGACCAGGTCTAGAGCGGCCAGGAGTGTCTTCCTAAGGAGGTAGCTTAAGCAGAAAGGTGAAGGAAGGGGAGCGCATTCCAGGCAGAAGGAGCAGATTGGGGAAATCCCAGGGTGCGCTAGGGAAACAGTGGGTACAGGGAGCTGGGCGAGGGGCACACCTGGAGCTGTGGACGAGGGCCACATCATGCTCCACTTACAGCCCGTGCTAAGGGGTTTAGATACCCCTGTTTTGGAGGCTACCTGTACATGTTAGTTTAGGGAGGTGCTGGCATCAAATTGGCATTGGAAAGATATCCTTTCATGGCTGAGTGAAGCACGGGTTGTCAGGGAGGACAGAAAGCAGAAAAACTGGTTAGGAAGCTTCCAGCTGTGGTCATCATTCCATTGAGACACAGGATGCAGGGGTGAGGCCAGAGGCCAGAACTTTCCAGACAAAGAATTGGCCAGAACTAGCAAAAGAGTTGGGGGACATGGAGGGGAGGCCAAAGGGCTGGCGGACAGGTGGGGAAGCCTCGTTCCAGCTAGTTCTGACCTGGCCACAGTCCTGGCCAGTGGTCAACCCCAGGGCGCAGATAGGAAAGGCTAGGATGCACCCTGTGTTCCCAGAATCAGCCAGGTCAAGCCCCCAGGGGCCCAGGATGGGCATCTGTGCCCTAAGCAGGCAACCTACAGGTCCACGGCCGGGCTCAGCTCTGTCTCCAGGCCTAGGGGCTGCCGCAGCGTTCCACAAAATTACATTTTCCTCTTTGAAGGCAGCCTTTGCAAACAGAGCATTACTTAATCGAGAAGATATTTAGATCTGTGTATCTCTTGTAAGGTACACGGCTCCCCATGGTGACATCTTAATGGCCAGGGGCATGGAGAGGAAGGTAAATAATCTTTACCTTTGCTGCAGCCTGGGAATTCTCCTCGTTTGTCAGATATGATTAGCTGTTACCCTTCTGGTCCCCGCTTGTTATTCAGGTCCCTGCTTGTCACAGTCACACCCCTTTGGATGCTCACGCCTTGCTTTCTCTTCAGCTCTCTCTCCCTCTGGTGGCACCCTGACTGGCTAGTAATTTATGTATGACAATATGAGACTAATTCGGTTATTATGTCAAAGGGAAATTGAATCTAGGGTTTTAGTGCCGCATCTGGGAGAAATCTTCAAATGAATCTGGAGTGGAGAAAAAAGCCTCCGAGTTCGATTCATCCGCTTGTCACCCTGTCGGCAAGATTAAGTCATTATAAAGGGCTAAGCCCGGGCCAGAAATGGGAAAGGAAAGGAAGGAGATAAAGGGAATGGGAAGGGGGTGGGGGAGCCCAGAGCAGGGTGAGGAGGAGGAGGAGGAGGAGGAGGCAGGGGCTGGGCTGGGCTGTGGGAGTGGAAGCCTGGAGGCAGCGGGCCTGGGAGGTGGAGGAGGAGGGCTTCCTGCCTCTCTGGGGACTCCCTTATTTACCCACAATGGCCGTCCTGGCTGTGTGAGAGCCAGGGGACAGATGGACAGGGAGGAGGTTCAGTGGGAGGGCATTTATGCAAACATTAGCTTGTCTCTGCTCTCGGGTGTCTTAAACATTGTCTCAGTTAAAATCTGCCTCTCCTGCCTTTCAGGATGAGAGCGCTTTGCACGGAGGCAAAGTGGGACGGTGGCATTTCTGGAGACACCCAAGCTCGGCTGCGGGACGAGGGGATCCCCAGGCTCCACACAGTGCTGGGGCCCTGGGCGCAGAGCAGCGGGTGTGCACCACGGCCGCGCATGTCCCGTGTGCGTATTCACTTCCAGTCTGGCAGGAGAAGAGGAGGCGGCTAGGGTGGGAGCCTGGGAGCCTGGGAGCCTGGGTTGGAACAGTGAGGAATGAGCCCGCCATCATCTGTACCTACAGGATCGGATGTACAAGGGATCTGATGCTTGGGAATTATGAGATTATTTTATAAGGTTGTTCTGCCTTCTGAGACGCTCAAACCCCATTTCCATTGGTCCGGTTGTTAATTCGATTTATTTTCACTGCCATGACTGTATTCTCCCCTCTCGAGCTTGTGGAAATGTTTCGGTTTGCTTTCACTGGTGGGTACGTTTCATTCTTCTCTCCCATACTATGGCGCTCCCACTCTTGGGGAACTTGGGTCTCTGAGTAGCTCCTTCTAGCTGCTGGTGCTTCCTTCCCCAAAGGAAGATGATGGGGCGATTTGGCAATGTTCTCACGAAGAACATGAATTGCCATGTCGGTTTCCTGGGGAAATTTGGGTGCCCGGATTTGAGCTTCTCCCCAAAGTGCGGAATCTGATTCTCATACACCCGGAGAACCTATTCACATGGGAAAACTGAATCGCATGGTTACCATGACGACAGGTCCCCCTCCAGCCTCAGAGGCATCATTCTTGCCTCTTAGACTCTCCCTCCCAGCCAGGATTCCCCACCGCCACCCTCTGACACCTGGCCCGAGGAAAGGATGCCAGAAGGTCCTCTGGACCATGCCACTGCCTCCAGGTAGGATTTCAGGGGAACAACCAGGCCAGGAGTGAATAAAGGCTCATTTCTACATTTGTCCTTTTTTTTTTTTCTTTTTTTAAGATTTTATTTATTTATTTGAGAGTGAGAAAGAGATGATAAAGAGAAAGCATGGGGCAGGGGGTCAGAGGGAAAAGCAGGCTCCCTGCTCCATACAGGACGCGATCCTGGGACGTTAGTATCATGACTTGAGCCGAAGGCAGTCGCTTAACCAACTGAGCCACCCAGGCGCCCTACATTTGTCCTTCTCTACCAACCCTCTTCTTTCCCCTTTCCTGGCCTCTCCAACAGAAAAATAACTTCCCCCCCATAAGAAAAAGGAAGAGGCTCAAATTAAAAAAGAAAATTCAAAATAACCCTCAGTTCTTAACTCACGTCAATTTGACTGTTTCTTTCACCGCCCACACATCGGCTTCGACCAGACGCCCACCTACCAGTACTTATGCAAAAGATATTGGCAGCTGCTGCTAACCCGAGAAACGTCTCGGCTCTCAGAGCGCCTCTATGACCATCCCTCTCCCCGGCCTTTGTGCGTCCTTTGTGCGTCGGGAGCCTTTTCCATCCTAATGAGGGAGGGTCCCTCGCCCTCGGAAGGACCTTGGGCTGCTGCCATGCTGCACCCTCGCCTCCTGAGCCAGCAAGATGTGTGAGCGTCTGCCGCATCTCCGACACCCACCGCCACGCTCATACCAGGCTCCTGTTAATTGGACTGTGTGTTCTCGGGGATGGTTATTTATTAATAGATAATTCAGAGCCCAGGACGAGTTCATCATTACAACTCGAGGATCTGAGAGAGGCCATGGAACCGATGGGTGTTGCGGAGCCTCAGAGGTGGCATCTGTGTGAATTCCAGGCAGACCCTACCTTGAGTGTGACAGAGAACAAAACCCTTCGTAATTCCCGGAGGGAAGCTGCCTCTAATCATATTAAAGCATAAAGTCCATGTGGCAGGCCTGCCCAACACCATGGAGGGGCAGGTGTCTCCTTAAGTTCATGGACATCCCAGGAGCCCTCAAATCTGCATTCCTGATAAGCTCGGTGTTCCTAGAAGAGCAAGTTCAAGGTGGGGGTGGGGGTGGAGCAGGCTCGTTGCAACCACAACACTTTGTTCCAGTCTGATGGGTCCTGGCACGGGCTTGTCATCAGGGGGCCTTTCGTTCCTTCTCCTGCTCCCTGGCCCAACTGCAGATAAAATAGTCTGACAGACTGGTCGCGGGGAAGGAGCTCTCCTCCTTCTTGAGTCTTCTGGGGAAAGAGATGACACGGCTCCCTACTGTCATGCACAACAGTGCTGGCAGACCCACTCCTGAAATCCTCCCCAAAGCCTCATACAGCTGATTTAGGCAGAAGAACCAGATGGTTCGAGTAGTCTGAGTAGACAGGTAGGGGGTGGTGATGCCCCACCAAGGGACCTCGTGCTGACTCCCCCGCACAGGCCCCTGCCTCCCGCCCTGGCTGTGCTCTACCTGTCCTCCCAGAATGCCCCTCACAGGAGACTGAAACCCATACCCAAGCCACCTGTCCGTGTTGACCCTCCCGAGTCCAAGGAGTTCCTTAGAGAGTCCATTCAGGCCACTTGCTCCAGGACAAGGCGGCCAAGCCCCCTTGGGGATTTCTGGAGACCCCAGTGGAACCCACATGCCCTTCCCACTGTTGCTGGGATGAGGCCACCAGCCAGGGCTGTTGTACCAGTGGGGCAAGTGGGGATATAGTCCCCGGGGCAGGGCCCAAACTGGGCAGCGAAGCTGAGGGGACAAGAAGAGAGGCACTTAGTAGAGACCCAGGTCGAGAGAATTTGGGTCTGCATTAAGGACAGGACCCCAGGGCATTGGCTGTGGGACACAGTTCCAGCACAGAACTCAGGACCCAAGCCATCTGTCCTCTCCCTGCTGGCTTTTGAGGCTGGGTTGAAGCAGGTGGGTGGGGCTAGGACTGCGGGTGAAACCAAGGACCTTCAGCCAAGGAGGAAGAAGGGGCTCTGGGGGGGTGGGGTAGTAAGGAGCCACATAGGCCATTTCTGAGGAGGACTGACATCCAGCTGGAGAAAAACCCAAATAAAACAACGCTGGATTTAGGGATGAACTGGTTCACATTTTCTTAGTGGATCATTCCTCTAACTTTGCTTTCCTTAGGAATGTATTTAATTTTTAATTCTACAAGTAATACATGAACACCTTCTTGTACAAACTCGAAGAATACAAGGGAAGCAAAAGTCCTCATTACTTCCCTCCTCCCCTCTCCCTTCCTTGAAGGAAAACCCCATTTTCAGTTCACCGTTTAGATAGAAGGGTAGGTAGGTAGATAATAGCTAGAGATAGGGAGATAGGTAGGCTTATGTTTATGTTTATGGTTTAGGTTGATGTTTATGCGGCTTGCCGTTTTCACTGGACAGTTTCCTTGGTGTGGTTTCCATGCCAGTGAAGAGATGCCCTTCATTCACTTAATTCTGCACGGCGTTCCATCAGTAAGTGGTACCCACGTTTCGCCGTAACGCTATGGATGGGTATTTGCTTTGCTGCCCTTGTTCTCTTGTTCCTTACAGTAAGCACCTTTTACACAGTTATGGCGGATTTTTAGGTGGGTTTAGGAGGGACTGGTGGGGATAGGAGGTCCTAGGGATCCTTGGGGGGCCTCGGGTGTGGAGAAATGGCTGGGATTGAAGGAGGCCATGGAACACTCTCCAGACCACTCCTGGGCTTTGGCCAACTTCTCAGAGCAGCTGCTTCCAGTGGGGGCCTGGTTGGCTCGTGGGGTTGGGTCCCAGTGCTGTCCCTCGATGGCAACCTGAAGTCCCAGACTGTAGCTCATCCAAGAGGCTGCCATTCCACTGTGACTGCCTTGTAGGACACGTGTCAGCTCTGTAGCCCAGCCTGCTCCGGGCAGGTTTGAGTTAGCTAGACCCTGGCATGAGCGCATGAGGATCATCCTCTCACTGCACTGATTTCCAACAGACTCGCTCTTTCTCGAAAAGGATCACAAACCGTATTCCTGCAGTGGCCCCAGCTGAGGGACAGGTGCTATTTTGAGCTATTTTCAGTAATTGGTTAATGCAGGGATGAGTGGGAAGGAAGGTACAGGGTTGATGTCATGGGTGAGTTTACAGAGACGTGGTTTCCTCTGTGGCTTTCGGAACAGGTTGTTCCCCAATCACGTGTCTCTGGGACAGTTGGGGAGGAGGTGACTTCTTTGTACGCAGACCTTGCATGCAGCCTCACACCACCTTGGCCTTTGGTCATGGTGGGTCATCTAAGTTGGGGTCACATGAAAGACACAGGGAGCCTGCCGAGGGTCCAGAGAAGAGCAGTGAAGGGAGAGGGGGGTGGTTCTCCTTGTTTGCGTGCTGTGACATCTGTTGTGATCCCTTATCTTTCTCCTGCTTCCCCATCTACTTGCCGATTGATGGACCTCCTCCCATGGCCAAAGCCTAGGGCAAGATGCTGTTCTTGCTGCTGGCTGACCTTGGAGAGGAAGGTCACAGTACCTGGTAAGAACAAGAGCTCTGGAGTCCCTCATCAACTGAGTTTATATCTTGCCTTGCATTCTTGACACCTAACCTCTCTGTGCCTTGATGTTTCCATCTGAAAAGCAGGCACAATATTAACACACTTCTCCCAGAGGGTGATAGTCCAGGCTTGGCGAGAGGGAACAGATGTACCTGTGAGCGCAGTGCTGGGCAGATGGCAAATGCATAAAAGCTGGCGTGATGACTGTTTATTGCGTTGTATTGTAATGCTCTCTTTAGCTTCCTGTTTCTTCCACCAGATTTTGAGTCCTTTCCAGGATCAGAATCATCTTCCTTGTCTCCTCAACACAGGTCCTCAAAATAGGTTTAATGAAAGGAAGTGCAATGGAGGAAAAATGGTCTTACTTCCTTCGCAACTCCTCCCACTGAGGGTCTATTTCCTGCCCCTCATCTGGGCTGGTCATGTGACCTGCTTTGACCTGTAGAATCCAGCAGAAGTGATGTTCCATGACCTCCAAGCCCAGACCTTACCAGTACTTGCAGCTTCTACACCTTGGCCCTTGCTGCCCTGTGGCTACCATAGAAGGAAGCCTCCTGGAGGGTGTGAGACAGGTGGGGACAGAGGCCAGGCCACCATCCCAACTATCCTTGCCATCGAGGTGCTTGGAAGAGGCCTGGCCCCCAGCTATACCTCCAGCGGCAGCTGCGAAGGTGAGCCCCAGTGAGACCAGGAAAAGCCCTGCCTGAACTGCAGAATCATAAGTAAATAGATGGTTGCCATTTTAAATCACTGAGTACCTGGGTAGGTTTGGATTTTTTTTAGTGTAGCAATAGATAAATGATATGGGAAGCTAGGGGCAAAGCCCTCCTAGGGTTCATAAGCGACAAGAGGGAAAGCTAGGCATAGTCAGAATGGACTATAGAGTTTTAGCAGGTAGAGTCGCCCACGTTCAGAGGAAACAGTGTTGGTCCCATGGGCAGAGGCTGTACAGGGAAGAAAGCTGGGGAGGGCTGAGAAACCCTGAGTTCCGATGTTGTGATCACTAATGAGGCTGATGGGGAAAAGGGAGGCAGCGGGTAGAGCAAAGCCCCGATCCCAGAGGAACTCTGCGGTGAGCTCAGGCTGTAATGGTGGGGAGGGGGGCATGTTCCCAAACTGGGGGAGGTGGGGAGGGAGGAGGGGCCACATCCCAGGCAACCAGGAGCTGTGGGGAAGGGTGCCAGTGACATCACAGTCCCCCCCCCCCCCAAAGTGGCCTGGGAACACCAGGGACAGTGAGTACATTAAAGATTTTTGAAGCCATTACAAATGAATGAGCCCTATTCTTCAGGGAGGATATTATAACATTGATAGAGGCCCAAGTGAAACCACATTCCCACCCTACTTGCTTCCTAAGAAGGAAAACATTCAGCGTATGTGTTGCAGTAAACCATGATCAAGGGAGGGGACCCCTGGAGCAGTGAGTGGCGCCGCCACGCTCCTTCCGGGGGAACTGCAGGCAGCCTCTCAGCCTCCAGCCGTCATAGATATATTTTTAAGATTTTTAAAAATTTATTTAACAGAGAGATCACAAGTAGGCAGAGAGGCAGGCAGAGACAGAGAGGGAAGCAGGCTCCCTGCTGAGCAGAGAGCCCAACGTGGGACTCAATCCCAGGACCCTGAGATCATGACCTGAGCCGAAGGCAGAGGCTTTAACCCACTGAACCACTCAGGCGCCCCATAGTTTTGAACTGTCTGTGAGCATCTGGGCTTCAGCTCAATTTCTTTTGTGCATCCATTAGCAAGATGTGTCCAAGGTATTAGAAAAGCCTAAGAGAGGCTATTTTTGGGGGGTCTGGGAACACCTAAACATTTTTCTATATAAATGAACGGTAATGGTTTCTCCCCTTTGCACCACTTTGGCTTACAAAAGTTTTCATAGGAACGCTACTTTCAGCTAGCCGAGGAAACCTGTATTTGCTTGGATTTTTATTCCTGGCTAAAGCGTGTCTCATCTCAATGGTCAGGAAGAGCTTCACGCAGGATGGACACGTCATCGTCATCTCAGGGTGCTCGACCCACTGGCATCAGAACCCACCTGGACACTCTCATCGAGAGCAGATTCCTGCCCACAGCCTTCCTCACCCAGCCTGAATCACCAGAGAACCATCAAGAATCTCTAAGGCTGGGACTGGGGACATCGATTTATTTAGCCAACACACGCATACCGCTTACTGGCACCGTTCTAAACAATTTATACATACCTCTCCCTTATTCATCACAACGATTCCACGTGGGAGAGCCTCTCGCTACCTCTATTTTAGATATAAGAAAGCAGAGCCCTAGAGAGACTAAGTCATGGTAAATGACTGAGCCCGGATTTGGGCATGGGCAGTCTGGCTTCTGAATCCCCCCACTCCCATGCTGTGAACCATGCAGCCACTTGTAGATTTTAAACACCCTCTCCAGGTACCTGCCGCCACACTTACATTTGCAAACCACTGCTCTAAATGGTCCTGGGACTAGAAGAGGTAAATTGTGCCCCCCACCTTTACTTCAAAAATGGGAGGGAGAGGAAGATCCCAGAGACTGTCATCCTTGGCAAAACTCTAGCATTCGTTCATAACTAAGAGATGGTTTATTTGGACACAGAGGGAAAAGGTGAACACCAAGAACCAATGTGGGCTCACGAAGCATGAGCCAAGCCAAAATCATCTCATTTATTTCTCAAGAGCATGGCTGGACTGGAGGGTTGGGATGTAGCGAACTCATTGTGACATAGATTCCAGTCCCGGATGACTGGTTCAGTTTGAGGCAGTCCTAACAGAACCGAGCCAAGGAGACATGAAGACAGACTTGCTCAGGGCTTTGGAGAAGAGAATCCAATTTCTTTTTCCCTGGATGGAAACAAGGTGTGTTGCTGCAATCACTCTGGCAGCCACCTTGGGAGTGTGAGGCTAATCAGACTTGAAGAAGAAGCTAAAGCTGTATGTCTCTTCCACAGTGTTGGGAAAACAGGACAGCTACCTGCTGAAGAATGAAACTGGACCACTTTCTTACACCGCACACAAAAATAAACTCAAAATGGATTAAAGATCTACGTGTGAGACCTGAAACTATAAAAATCCTAGAAGAGAACACAGGCAATAACTTTTTTGACATCATCTGTAGCAAATTCTTTCTAGATACGTCTCCTTGAGACAAGGGGATCAAAGGCAAAAATAAACAACTGGGGCTACATCAAAACGAAACGCTTCTGCACAGCGAAGGAAACACTCAACAGAACTAAAAGACAACCTACAGAATGGAAGAAGATATTTGCAAATGACGTATCTGGCAGTGGTTAGTATCCAAAATATATAAAGAACATGTAAGACTCAACATCTCAAAGCCAAATAATCCAATCAGAAAATGGGCAGAAGACATGAATAGACATTAAGAAAAAAAGACACCCAGGTGGCCAACAGACACATGAGAAAGTGCTCATCATCACGCATCCACAGGGAAAGGCAAATCAACACTAGAGTGAGATATCACTCCACACCTGTCAGAATGGCTAAAATCAAAAACGCAAGGAACAACAGGTGTTGGCAAGGGTGTGGGAACAAAGGCATCCTTGTGTACTGTTGGTGGGAATGCAAACTGGTGCAGCCCCTCTGGAAAAGAGCATGGAGGTTCCTACAAAAGTTAAAAATAGAACCACCCTACAATCCAGCAATCACATTACTGGGATTTTGCCCAAAGGATACACAAACACTAATTCAAGGGATACATACACCCCTATGCTTATGGCACATTATCTATAATAGCCAACTTGGGGAAACAGCCCAAGTGGCTATCGCTATCAATTAATGAACTGATAAAGAAGATGTGATGTATATATATACGTGTGTGTGTGTGTGTGTATGGGGGGGATATTATTTGGCCATAAAAAAGAATGAAATCTTGCCATTTGCCATGACATGGATGGAACTAGAGAGTATTATGCCAAGCGAAATCAGTCAGAGACAAATGCCATATGCTTTCATGCATATATGGAATTTAAGAAACAAAACAAACAAGCAAAGGGAAAAAGACAAGAAGGGGGGCAAAGCAAGAAACAGACTCTTAACTACAGAGAGCAAACTGCTGGTCACCAGAGAGGGGTGGGGTGGGGGAGGGGTGAACTAGGTGATGGGGACGAAGGAAGGCACGGGTCATGATGAGCCCCGGGTGACGCATGGCCGTGCTGAGTCACTGTATTGTACACCTGAAACTAATATCACATTGCATGTTAACTAATGGGAATTTAAATTAAACCAAACCAAACCAAGTAAACAAAAAGGTAATGCTGTGGATGGTAGACGAGATGGAGGGAATCCGCCTCTGGAGACATCATCAAGCTACTGTGTCTACCAATCCCAAGTCGCATCCATCTCTGGGCTTCTTGTTACGTGAGACCAACAATCTCCTTACTGTTTAAGCTAATTTGATATAGGGTTTCTATAACCTGCAGGGAAAAAACATGGTAACTGATATAAGAGGAATGAATGCCTAACATATGAAACACTTCAATTTTAGAAAGTTATTGACCACAGTGTTCATCCTTATGGGCAAAATGGAGAAACACGGGCTAAATAATATCATCAAGAAGATTCACGACTGGGAGATCTAAAGTTGACCAGAGGCCAGGTAGAACTAGGCAGGTGGCACCTTTAAGGACAGCCACGTGCACTCACAAAGGCTCATCTGTGCCTTTAAAAGGAGCCCCAGGCAACAGGATTCAATCTTCTGGAATTCATTTGGACATTGCCTGAAATGGCTCCTTTGTGTCGGCATATTCCTAAGCTTGGTGCATGCCTCAAACCCTAACTTTGGTATACACACCCCCTGAGCTCCTGACATTTCCAGACCCGATGCCACCACCCGGCATCCTTGCCTCCCAGATAGGTGTGATTTTTACTGAGTTTGGCATTTCTCCCTTGACCTTACCCTTCTCTTCCGATTGGAATTGACCTCTGCTCTCCACTTCTCCATAAGCGACCCCTGGCGTCTCTCTAGGCTTAGTCTGAACACCAAGCTGTAACCAGCATTTGACATTGGAAGCAGAGTAATGTTTAATAGATCAGTGTCACCAGGTAGGCAGTCTCTAGTAGACGTACGAGACTCAGCCCTTGAATCTTGGCCTGGCTTTGATCAATGACTTTGCACAGAAACTCAGCTTCCCCAATTTGCAAACACCTCTGAGCTGCAAGGCTACTGCAATACCTGACAAACTCTACTTCAAAACGATCTTAAACATGGCGGGAACAATAAGCTGAAAGCAGGTTTTTTTCCTTCTTTTTTTAAATCTTGACTACAGAAGTAGCTGATAGTAGTTTACATAAAGTAAGATCAGCTAACTAAAGTCAAATAAAACCCTGAAGTTTGTTTAAAACAGTCAATGATGTGATGTGTTGCCCTAAAAGGCCAGTGACATCTTAGGGTTGCATCCTCCAAGTAAGGTGTCCAAATGATGGAGGTGATATCCCTCAAGAAAACAGGATTCTTTGGGGGGGGGGGTCTGTACTTTGAAAAGGGCCTCCAGAGGGCATCAAAAGAGAGGGACAGGTGTGGAGAGAAGGGAGATGCAGGAGGGCAGGTAGGAGCCTCTGCAAAACTTGAGGTCAGATCTGGAAAGCAGAGTTTGGTTCATTTGGAGCAACAATTTCCTACACAATATGACTTAAGGCACGCTAGTGTGAGCTGATGGGGCAAGGATTTGGGAGTCAGACAGCCCCAGGTTCAAATCCCAGCTCTGCCCCACCTGGATGCGTCACCCAGGACAAGTCAGTTTTTATGCGGCTCCGACTAAGGTCCCATTGAACAGAGATAAGAATGCCTACCTTGCCAGCTCCTCTGCCGTCGTCTACCTAGTGTGCTTAGCATAGCGCTGGGTGCAGGCTCGGCTCTCAATAAATGTCCGTTCTTCTTAATAACAACGATCAGATGGGGTTCCAAGGCGGGTAATAGGTTCTCCATCACCACGGTGTTAAGCAGAGGCTCTGTGTCAACATGTCAGTGTGTTACAGAGGATTTTTATGCTCTAGGCTGGAGGTTGAAATAGCTGATTTGTAAGGCCCCTTCGAACTATAATTCTGTAATTTTAAGTCATTATGAGAGCCCAGACTTCTGATCAGGTCAGGGACAGTAATCTATTAGTGGGATGGAAATCCCCTGGTGGCCCAAGGGGAGAGAGTTTCATTGTGTGAATTACTGTTCGAACACATTATGTGCACGCATGCGTAACTGCGCGGGTACGCAGTCAGGCAGGTATCCACGTGCATCTGGGTGTCTGTCCACGGGGGAGCGTGCGCGCGTGTGTTTGCATGGGTGCGTGCACCACGCCAGATGACTACCATGCGTCGTGTGTGACCACACTCTACTTGATGGCATAATCGAAGTAGATTCTGCTGGGACCTGGGTGTGTGTTCATCTCTGCACCTCTGTCCCTCTGTCGATTTCTGGGAGGTTTGTACTCGGCGGGGCAGGGGAGGGAGGGAGGAAAGGGGAATTTATCAATAAGGGCTGTAATGCCATGGATTCTTTCCAGCCACCGAGGGGCAGGCCTGTGAGCTGGGATCTGATAGCTTGCGGCTGGTACCCTGGGCTGGCCCTTCAGAAGACATTCTTCAAGCACCTGGGTTTTGGCTTCAGCCCCATGGATTCCCTCTCTAGACTTTCTAGACTTTCCCTTCAGCTCCCTGATTCCCTTTCTAGAATTTTCCCCCTTTAAAGAGCTTTCCCGATCCCACCTGAGACATCCTGTATCCATCTGCTATGTGACCCAACCCCTCCTGGAGGAAAAGCCTTTGACAGACAGATTGCTGGTGGTTCGTGCCTGAGAAGACCCACATTTACCCACAGGACCTGCTGGTGGTGCCTACTACCAGATGCAACTTAAGGGCTTACAACTCACCAGGAAAGTCAGAGGCATAAAAAAATGTTTCGGCCACAGGTCAGAGGCCAGGTTAGAGAATGGGGGGAGAAGGAGGCAATCTCATCTCTCCTAGGACTCAGCATCTCCATTCAGTTCTCAGTGAGGACGAAAGTCAGAATGCTGGTCTTGGGGTAACTAGGGTGTGCCAAAAACACCTTGGAAAAGGAGGTGTTCCTGGGAGATTGCCCATCATCCCGCATGTGTAAGTGTCCAATAAAAACTGAATATTTTGCCTTCCCCAATCTTCTCTGGGAAGATGTCACACAGGAACAAGTCAGCCAGTGTCTCCGTTATGCAGACATGAAGCCCAAGGTTCGGGGTGGTGGTGTGACTAGCCCATCACCAGGTACGAAGTTCCAGAGCCAGGACCTCAAGTTCTCAAATTCCACACCCCATGTCCTTTCTAGAGCATCTGCTCTCTCCTGCAAGCTGCCAGCAGGTGGGCTCTGGCTGTGGCTGGTGCACCCCACGCTGTGGCATTTGTCCCCCACCCCTCCTCGCCTCTCTCACACACGGCTGGTGACCAGCTTGAGGGCCCTTGGGTGTTATCTCACTCGGCCACCTCTTGTTGACACCAGGCACTGCCTCTGGGGAACTCCTTTAGCTTAGCCTACTCACTTGCTTCCTGTCCTCGCTCCTAGTGCAGCCGGGGTCCCTTAAGAATCCATCTGGTGGCGCCTGGGTGGCTCAGTGGGTTAAGCCCCTGCCTTCGGCTCGGGTCATGATCTCAGGGTCCTGGGATCAAGCCCTGCATTGGGCTCTCTGCTCAACGGGGAGCCTGCTTCTGCCTTTCTCTCTCTGCCTGTCTCTCTGCCTACTTGTGGTTTCTGTCAAATAAATAAATAAAATCTTAAAAAAAAAAAAAGAATTCCATCTGGAGCAGCCACAGCCCCTAGACAGGCCAGCCATGCAGTGGGGTGGCCGATCCCCAGAGCAAGCCTAGAGGCTGAGTGGAGGCGGGCAGCACGGAAGCCTCTCTCTGTTTCCGCACAACCCAGCCTTGCTGCCGTGAGGTCCTTTATAGACTCTCTCCCGAGTTATTCCCTATTTATTGTTGTTATTACTATCGATCCTGCCTCTAAATAGCAGAGACCCCAAGGCTCAATTGAAACCATCAGTCACATCGATAATTCCCTTATTTGTAATATTGTCGCTTCTGGGACTCCGTGGAGGCCTCCCCGCCCCAGAGAGGTGAAGGAACCGGAAAAGACTATTTCTCTGAGGGAAACGGAGGCACAGAGAGATGGGGAGTTTGGCCAAAGTCCACAGAGTCGAACGGGCCCCAGGTTCCCGAGACTTGGCTTTCTCGCTCGGCTCCTGGAATTCTGTCTCCTCTGCTGTTGTGGGATGTTCTAAGCAGGGCTGAGGGTCTTAGCTCAGTCGAAGATCCCCCAGTCCCCCCACAAAGGCAAGGTGGCCTTAACAACAGAGTGCAGGCCTTCTGTATCTGTCTCTATTCCCCCAAGTCCCTGGTCGGCCTCAGCTCTGCCTCCCTCCTTTGTGCTTCAGACTCAAAGGGGATACAGTGAAGAGCTTTCCGGTTTTCCTCCAGCCCAACTGCCCCCCCCCCCACCCCGTGCTGCCCAGATACTGAGAGCTGCTTTGTGAAAGCAGCAAGAATCTCTTTTGTAAATAGGGTTGGCGGGGGGCGGGGGGGAGAGTTGGGGGTGGATGTAACATCACAGATGCTTGCCTTTTCCATTCTGAGAATATTGGCAGGAGAAGAGGAGTTAAGGTGGTACGTGGGTACCCAAGTTTCCTTATATGCACAGAACAATGTGTCTTCCGGTGGGGGCATGATAACCTCATTCGGCAGCCAGTGGGGAGCAGTTCTTTCCTCAGGGTCCACAGACTGGCGACAGTAGCACCATCCCCGCCCTTCTTTTGTGAGGGAGAAGCTGATGGCAAATGTGGGCCGTGTTCATGCTGGTTCTTAAAGTGTCTAGAGTAGCAGCATCCAAGACAGCCTCCGCAGGGGACAACAACCACCAAGTACATGCCTCTTCCCTAACATACTACTTCGCTCTTCCTTGTCCCTGTTTTGTTTGGGCTCTAGGAGGCATTCGTGCCCCTTCCCAGCAACCACACCCTTCCCTGCGGCCCCATTTCAACTTCAGGCCGAGAGGACCTCACCTGTTGGCCAAAGCCAGCATGAGTCAAGCCCCCCGTTTCCAATCTTCTGGGCCCATAAAACACGCCACACCACACAAGAGGGGGTGGTTCACCCCTTATTTCATCTCTGGGGGAGAGCAGGCACGGATGCTGCTGATGGATGGGAAGTTTAGAAAACGAAGTCTTGGAAATCGATAGAAGAATACACAAGCTATGTATCATGTGAGCGCCTCTTGTCCGCTCTGCAGTAAATCCAAAGTAATGAATGGCAGGCTTCTGCAGCCCAGGACCCCTGCCTCTCCCCGAGGTGGGGGCTGGCTTTATGGTTGGGTTTTCATAGTCCGAGCACATATTTTCTACTTCAATAGGCCTAAAAATAAGGGCTTTTACCGATTTTTTTTTTCTTTTAATATCTCTGCCCCCACCTCAGCCCTTTTCCTCTGTAATTTTCACCGCACCGGCACTGGGCATCCCTTGTAGAGGAGCGACGTATTGCAAGATAAGCGGCCTCTGTGGCTTCACGAACGGACGGCTCATCCCCTGGGCTGTGTTACTGCGATATTAGCAAACTCTGATCCTGCTGCCGTTTGAACACCTCAGCGCCTCCAAGATGATTATCTCTCAGGCTCCTCAGATTCGAGGCTGAGGGCAGCACTTGGCTAAGGAGCTGGTCTGAGGACATCTGCAGGAGGCTGCTGGAGGGCCCAGGGCCATACCTTCCCTGGGACACCGGTGGACCAGGCGGGGTCTGAGCTCTAAATTCCCTCTCCCGCCGCCACCCCCACCCCATCCCTCCACACACCAGCTTCCCTCTGCCTCTTCTTTGAAGGTGCCCTTCCCTCTTCCGCTAACTGAACCCTCTCCCTCTGCCTCCTTCTCCACAGCCCCCCACACATAGGGGGCTGTTTCCTGTCCCTCCATCCTGGGGATGGAGGCAGAAGAGAGTTCTCCTGGCCCCTCACTCCTCAACTCCCTGCCCATAGCCTTCCCTCCCCCTGATAAGCACCCAGCTCTGAGCCGAGGGACAAAGGCTTCCGCTTTGAATTTATGGTCCCTCAACTCAAGTGGGTGTTGGCTGCCAGCTGTTATCATCCATCATTTCTCTGGTCCATTCACTCTCCCATTCACCCCTCCTCTCTCTCTCTACACCTCCAGCTCCGACCCGCACCCTCACCTCCACGAATCCCCTTGCTGTCTAGCCACTGGAGAAGAGGGAAGAGATTGAAGACAACCACAAACCCTCTTCCCTACAACTACCCTCCCACCTCTTCTGTTTGTGAATTCTGCACCTGTGCCGCAGACAGACAGCCCCCCCCCCCCCCCCGGCCCGGGCCCCCCCCCCCCCCCCCCCCGCCCCCAGTCTCCATGCATGAACATCCCCTGTGCACGATCCCCACCCAACCTACATCACTAGTTTCTCATTCTTTCCTGGGCCACTCCTCCTATCGGTGCACAAATCTGTTGTTATTTCTTCCCCACGAAAAGAAGAGAACAAAAAAGAGAACAGGAGAAGCTCTCTGTGCCCAGCTTCCTCCTCCGCGGACAGCTACACTCCTTGAAAGAGCTGTCCACCTTCACCCCTGAGTCTTCGCCCCCGTCCTCCTTGAAAGCATTCAGAGGCTCGTCCTGCCAGCCCGTGCTGCCCCTGTGTTCTTATCAAGGTCACTCTTACCTTCCAGAACACGGGATTCATTCACCTGCGAGCCCCCAGTCCCCACTCCCCTTGACCCATCGGCTGAGTCTGGCAGTATCAATCACTCCCAGCTTGTTCAAATGCTCTCTTCACAAGAGTCCAGGACCCCACACACTCCCAGATTTTCTCTTTCATTGCCGGCTCCCCCATCTCCTCTGCTGGTTCCCCTGCATCTTGACATTGGAGGCACCCAGCACTCAGCCTGTGTGACCTTCTATTTTTCTCTCTGCACGCTGCGTCTGGGTAATCTCATCCAGACTCGTGGCTTTAAGTTGGCTTTATATGCAATCTATATGGTGGCGACTCCAAGTTTAGGGCTCCTCCGAACTCTGAAGCAAACCCTGGGCATGTCACTCCTGGCCTAACCCCTGACTCTCATTGCCTACAGGATAAAGCCTAGAAGTCTGAATTGCGAATAAAGCCTCTATTAGGCTTTGCCCCCACTCTCTTTATTTCCCATCCTGAACTCTCAGTCTGGCCCTACACTGGCCTCCATGACACTCTGAGTCTGTGGACATGCCACGTGGACACTCACTCAGACCTTCGCACACTGTTGTCCCCACCCTGGACCCTAGCAATGTTCCCTCTTCTTCTCTGCTTGGTTAACTCCCACTCCTTCAGGTTGCAGGGACCTCTGGGGGCACTGTTCCCGCCACCCCCCTCATGGGGTAAGGGTAGATACCAACCCCCCATGCCCACACGACACCCTGGACTCTGGACTCTGCTGATGAGAAACAAAGAAGCATGCCCTCCATCACACTAAAGCTCTCCGGTTACTTTCCTGGGATCCACAGATCCAGAAAAGATGTGATTCCTTTTCTGCTGAACACAATCCTAACCCAAACCCAATCCCAGCACTGGTGGTCTCCTGGCCTCTGGAAGATGTGATGGTCAGTTGCAGGACAGGAAGGACCTACCGTTCTCTAAACCCACACCTTCTGCCCCATTTTCATCTATTGACAAGAAATTTCGCTTTCACATCCCAGCAGGAATGCCTCCTCTTTAAGTTGGCGCTGAGCCCTTCCATCCTCTGTGCTCTCAGATTTATTAATGTTTCTCGCTCATCATCTGGTTCAACCCCTATGACTGGCCTTGTGGCCACTCATGGCAGATTCGGAACTCCCTGCTTAGAAGGCTCTGGGGAGTGGGGGAGGGGGTTTCACGTATCCGCCCCTCGACATCTCCCACCCCATCCAGAGCAGGAGCCCCTGCCTTCCCCATCACAGGTCATCAGTAAGTGGGTTTTTTTTTTTTGGGTGAAAGGTGTGGCTGTTCAGTGACTCAACCCACCTTCTCAGGGAAATCATTCCTGACCACCCACTTCCCGCATGGCTCTTTTGGTGACTCGTTTCTGTTGCCTAGAAATACACGGAAAGCCCCAGTTTGGCAGGAAGAACATCCAAGCCTGTGTCTCTGCTCTCTCCTCCCCAACCCCCAGACATCGCCGGTGCCTCATAGGTAGTGGGGGCAAAGCATGCTCCGACTGGGGTGGAGGCTGACATTTGTGGCTGCGGGTGTAGGCACAAAGCCCCCCTCCCTTCCCATCTGAAGGCCTTCTAGACACATGGGGTGGTTTTCAGAGCCTTGATTCCTAAGACCCCATGCAGAGCTTCCAGAAGCACTCTGGGGACTGGCTTTTATTTCTCAAAGTAGACTTCCTATAGCTCGTCGCACTTCTTGGTGACACAGTCTCTTTCGACCCACACACGCCCCCAGTTTGTCCTCAGGTCGGTCCTCTCTCATCCGCTTCCTCTGGGGCCCTTCTTTGGTCAGAGGATTCTGAGTATGAGGAACCTTCCCACTGAGGGGTGGGGGGCAGATTAATTCTAGGAATCTCTCTAGGGGCCTCCCTAAAAGTGTAATTCAAGACAAACTGAAACCCCAGGACGTCATCCTTCCGAGCTCAGAGGCAGGAGAGAGTCCCCAGGAACAGAAGCGTTTAGTCAATGAATTTGAAAAAGAATCTGTGCCCTTGATTCTTGGACACAGGAGCCCATAGACTGACTGAGCAGAGGATGAAAGGGATCATTTGGTTCAGGGGCCCAAAATCAGATGCTGCAGGGACCCGGAAGGGGATGTGAATGAGTAAATATAGGGTTCAGATGATAAATGACAACTGACACATGCCTTTAATGGTGGAGATTGTCTTTGCCTGGCTTCCCCCAGAAAGCAGAGCCCGAGGCAAAAGCTTATGTGCCATGATTTTATCAGGGAGTGAAACAGTGAGGGGCAAGGGGGGGAGAGGCAGGGGAGGATGGCCAGAAGGATGGTGTTATCAAGCTAGCCACCACCATGGGCAACTCATTGGTCAATCTCAAAGAACCACTCTCCAAAACCTGCAAAAAACATCTGTCCAGGGTGAGACAGAAGGAAGGTTCAGCTACCAGTTCCAATATGCTGTTTGTCAAAGGTTGACTCCCCTGAGCACAAACTTCCCTTCCCTTCTGCACTGTAATGAATGCCGATCCCCTCAGCATCAGGTGTCATGGCGTCAGCAGGTCTGGCAGTGAGAGGTGTGCAGCGGACAGCACTGACCTGAGGCAAGGCCCTCTCGGGTAGCACCTGCGCAGTGTCTGCTGAGCCCACACAGAGATGCTCACCACTGGGCAAGAAGAGACATGGGTCAGGCCAAAGGCATCTAAAGTGGTACCCGAAAGATATAGATGAAGTCCACCCCTGGCCAGACCCACCTTGCCTTTCCGTCCTATCTGGCACTCAAAATACAAAACAAGGCCTCTTTTTTGTGTGAGCAGAGAACACCCCTCTTTTCTGAAGAGGGAGGTAGAAGCACAATCACAGTCACAGAGTCTCCCTCAAGATGGCGGCCAGCTACAGTTGTAAAAAGACTAAGGCAAGAGGATGAGTGAAACGAGTTGCAGGGGTCACTGCTGCGTCTGGTCCTGAGGCTGCGGTGTATACTCACCATCCCCTTTCTCCAACCTCCATCCTAGATCCGCCTCACTCTTGACCAGCACTCTGGCTGGTCTGGGTTGCTTGCCTAGAGGGAACTGGCCTTTCATCCCCAAGGAATCAGGGCTCCTAATTGGCCTTGCCCCTGTTCGGTTATTGTTGTCATTATCATAGAAGCACCATGAGATGCCCCACAAATCCGAGTTCCACACATACTTCTCCCTGCTCCCAGGGTACACAGAAGCCCTAGCTCCTCCTGGTTAAGGTCAAGGTGAATAATCCTGCTGAGTGGGTCAGTTTTCCTTACTTGCTGCTCCACTGGCACGAAGAGCCCAGAGTACTAAGGTAGCTAATGCAACTTCAATATCCTTACTCTGTCCTCTGGCAGAAGCATTCATCACCGGGAACCAGGAGGCATAGATTTCTCAAGTAGGTCACTAGGAAACATGGCAAGAGGACCAATCCTAATTTACCCATTGGTTCCCAGTTCTGTGCATTCTAGCTACTGGGGACACAATAACATATAGGTCATTATTTTAGCACATACACTTTGACCTAGGGGACAGTACCCCAAGCCTCAACGTATTGTCCATAACCTGGTACCTTAGCTTAACAGGACATTTTACCATTCTTTTAGGCTGCCTGCTTCAGAGTGTAAATACATGATAAGACCATAGATCCCATGATCATGAGCCTTTTGGTACACTTCCCTGGTTGACTTGGGTTTCTTGGTTTGAGACAATGTCATATGGGATATCTAGCATTTTGTACACACTCAGATGCTGGTACTAGTGGGGGTTCTGGGGACAGGGAAGGCAGACCTATGTCTAGAGTAGTATCTGGTGAGGATGAAGCATTGCCCCTACTAGGGGCTGATGGAGGCTGGTTCAGTCAACGTGCCAACATGTGGCTGACTAGTGTCCTTAAGGAATGGCGCCATATTGAGGGCTCAGTGTGAGTTGCTCCTACAGACAGTTTACATACCCAGCTGGGGCATTTGCAAGACTGGTCTTGTGAGAGAGGGAGCCCATGCTCTTGGCCCACGCATGGTCTCTATTACTACCAGCATTATCCCTCTGTACCTGCTCCGGATGACTGACAAAAGAGGCTGGCTGACATCTCTAGGATGACTCATTCTTTCTTTGATTGGTGAGAATCAACCATAGATGATTCTCAAGACACAAAGATCTGTGTATTTGTCCCCACCACCACAGGACCAGCTGGACACTCTTTCTCAAGGCTTCTTTGTCTCTGATCTTTCAATATTAGTCTTTTTAAGCTTCTGACTCAGCAACCAGGCCACTTGCTACCATCCATGAATATTCATACTATAGAAGTATACTCATACTTCCATACTCCCCTCTATAAGGAGTGGCAACCAGGCATATTTACTGCTCATGGCTCTGCCCACGGATAGGGCTTTTCATCGTCACTGATCTTCAGGATCATCTTCTTTCCCACCAACATGATGTGCTAGTCTCTTTGTAGTCCAGGTCCCTGTTCTTTCTCCCCCTTACGCTCAGTTGTTCAGAACTCCCACAGGAGTCCATAGGTGTGAGCTGGGGGAGAGGGGTTGCCACAGGAGAGGTCAATGGCATGGGAATCTGTTTATCTGTTCATTTATTTGTGCCTTTGGATCCTGAGTGGGCCCCTCCCTGAATATACCATTTCTACCATACAAGGGACTCTGCTTGCTTGACTCCGTGACTCAGTAGACCCAGGAAGAAGCCGGCTCCTGATGACAAGTATGAGTCTTCCAGTCATTTGGTATTGGGTGGGGTCAGTCTCTACAGGGGCCCAGGAGCACACCAAAAGGAGCTTCTGAAGGGATGGCCACATTCCAGAACCTGGGGTATGTGCGCTGCAACTCTCCTTCCAAGGTTTTGCCAAAAACCCCTCATGGTGTCTTTCTCTATCACGTAGACCTGTGGTGTCCTCTGATCTGTTGGGACCTAAAATTCCAGAGCCAGGGCAGCTCACATCAGAGGCAGAAGCCCTCACAGAGCCCTTTTTTGTTGGGACCCCATCAAAACTGGTAGCTTTTCAAGTTACCCAACAAATGAACCAGAGCACAATTCCCAAATGTGCGGGATACTGCCTCTATGGTCCAAAGGCACCCACTCAGCACTGTGCCTCTCTCTTAGTAGAGGTAGACATTGTAACACTTTGTCTTCTACTTTAAAGGGGATATCCTAGAATGCTCCACACTCTTAGACCCACAGTGTGGCAGAGCCCCAGATCTTTGTCTGGCTGTCTCCTGCTTGTGGTTAATGAGTATCTCACCAGGGCATCCAGATACAATCGGCATGAAGGCATCATTGCAGGGAAGTGGAGTGATGTTCCACAAAATTCAGGATGATTGGGGTCCCTTTGGACCACACTGTGACAGAGAACAAGAGAGGTAGCCTAGCCCTGGGGAAGACAACCAATGTGTCCCCAGCCCATGAAAATGAATGGCTTTTGATCCTCCCTGTCGATGTGCAAGTAGGGCATTTGCTTGATCAATAGTCTCATACACATGCCAGGGGCTATGACCTACTCTAGTACAATGACCACATCTGGCATGGAAGCTGCAATCAGGGTAGCCACCTGGTTAGGTTTATGCTCATCCACAGCCATTCCCCATGATCAATTTGGTTTCAGCACGGCCAGAATGGTGAGCCGAATGAGGATATAATGGGGACCACCAATTCTACATCCTCTAAGTTTTTAATGGTGGCGCTAATCTCTGCAATTTCTCCCACAATGTAGCAATAATTCTGATTTACTTTCTTGGCTGGAACTGAGCTAGAGGGTAGCTTCAGAGCCTCCCATTTGGCCCATCCTACTGTAATGGCCTTTCATTCACATTTGTGGAACCAAACTCGAGGCTTCTGCCAGCTCCTTAGTACATCTATCCCAATTACACACTCAGGAACCAGGGAAATAACCCCGGGTTGGCCCATGGATCCACTAAAAGACAGACTTGGACAAAAGTCCCTTTGCCACTGAGCTCCATAAGCCCCCACACTAACTGGAAGCCCATGATGGCAGGCAGTTCAAGTCCCTTGTCAGTGTTGGCTCAGTACCCAACAGTCCCTGGAAATGGGGGTGACATTGCCCTTCCCTCCATGCTCGGTTACTCTGGCAAATGGCTCTCAGTCCTTTGGGGAGAGATTGGAAGAGTATTTATCATATAAACTTGGGGTAGCCTTGGATGGTCCTTCTTCAAAAGAACTCTTCCCTTTCTCTCAGTGGACCCTGGGTCTGGCCTTGGATCTGGAAACCAAGGAAGGGTCTGAAGTCATCCTTCTGATTACCATTCCCTGATATCTTAAAATATTGCATAAGTTAAGTAACACCCTTGCCCGCTGCCCCTTGTTCTCACATCATGGCTGATTAGTCAACACCAAATATTCCTACAGGTCAAGGCACCCTGGTTGCTATTCTAGCCTGGCTACCCATTTTATCTCTAACACTGCAGTCTTCCTACCTGCACTTTGCCCTTCCAAAATCCTACGGTGCCCTTTAGAAACCGGAAGCCCGGTTTCACCATCAGCTCCAGGCTGCTGGTGTTCCCCCCTGCCCCAGCCCAGCCAGGGCAGACTTCATTGTCTTAGTAAGCGGGGTGGGGGTGGGGGTGCTCCTCTGGTCACTCCTGAAGCTTCCAGGGCTGCCATAACAAAATACCAGAACTAGGAGTTTTTAAACAACAGAAATTAATTCTCTCACAATTCTGGAGGCCAGAAGTCTGAAATCAAGGTGTTGGCAGTCTCCCTCCAAAGCCCCTAAAGGAGGGCCTCTTCCTGTTCCCTGGACTGTGGCCACATAACTCCAGTCTCTGTCTTTGCTTCTCTGTGTTTCCTCTCCTTATAAGGACACCAATTATATTAGGACTTACCCAAAGGACCTCATTTTAACTTGATGACATCTCCAAAGACCCTATTTCCACACACGATCACATTCACAGGTCCTGCGAGTTAGGGCTTCAAAATATCTTTTTGGGGGACACAATCAACTATAATAATCGTTGGCAACAGTTTCCAGGTCCTACATAGAGGATCCATTCTAGCATTCTCTCTCTGAGCCACCGGACCCCTTCTTCAATGCTATGCCAAGAAAGTCCTCGCATTTCTACTCAATTTCTGTCACGGCCAACTCTAAGATGCGATCCCATCATACTGTTAGGACCAGCTGTGAGCTGACCCTCAATCCTGAGTCCAGGGTGGGTACTTTCCCCATACTCTATTCTCCCCCCATGCAACATCCCCTTCCCCACCACCTTCCTCCCCCCAACACCGTCAAGGTCACGTCTACCTGCCCTCATCAGGACCTGCCATTCATTCAGCATACAAGCTCGTTCCTCCTGGAGCAGGACTATACTTTTCAGCTCCAGCTCTTTGGAGACCTAACCCCAGTTCTTGGCCTAGGGGTACAAATGGTGAGGGAAACAAGAATCATCTGGAGAGGCCCCTGTCTCAGATGGTCTCTGCATGCTCTCCAGGCCAAGGAAGGCTTCTCCCTCATCAGGGGGGAGGTGAATCAATCTGGCAGCCTGAAGTGGCCAGGGCCCCGGAGATTTAAGATTCTCAGGCTCATCTAACCATATATTACCATCCTGGGCTTCAGGTTTGCCTGCTTGAGTTAGCAAGAGCCTATTCTCTCTTTTCCTTTTTTTCCCCCCAAGGCTTTCAAAATGCAGTTGACAAAAGGCTTTGTGCCACGTAATCATTACTATTGCTCCCATATTGTTCAGATACCACGGCCCTGGTGTATTTCAACGCCTCACCTTCCGCCTGCTCGTCTACCTAGGGTTCCACAGTGGAGATCTTTAGGAAGTGGTGCCTCTGCGTGCCAGGGGTTTTCCACCCAGCTGATCACCAAGCAATAGGGTTCTTAATACCAGACCTCAGTGAGTAACCCAACTCCAAAACCCCACCTTGAGGGGCAGCCATCTAGGGCCATTCCTGACACCAATGTCTTGGCGTGGGTTTCTGGAAACCAGTGCCCAAAGCAATGGCCCATGCACTAGCTACTTCTTTATTAGGGAGTGCAATCCCAAGAAGGAAGAGGAGGCAGGGAGGGGAGAGCCACTCGAAGGACACATTACCGAGCTGGCTGCTGCCAAGTGCGACTGATTGCTCAATCTTGCAAGACCATTTCGAGAAGCTGTATGTCTCGGGAGCATCTGCGGTGAGGGAG
This sequence comes from Mustela nigripes, assembly GCF_022355385.1. Taxonomy (NCBI): domain Eukaryota; kingdom Metazoa; phylum Chordata; class Mammalia; order Carnivora; family Mustelidae; genus Mustela; species Mustela nigripes. The sequence continues at coordinate 89,702,285 of NC_081557.1, read as the reverse complement.
AAAAGGAAGAATTTCCCACTAGCTCCCATTTTCCATTGATCAAAGTTTTGCCTCACTGAGCATTCACTCCCCCACTTTTAAGCTGCACGAGTGTGGGTCCACAGCTCAACATGGAAAGGGAAGCCCAGGGGTAGGTGATGAGAGGCTGGGGCACCCAGGGCAGTCACCAAGCAAGGCTCTGCCTGCGTCACCTGCGTGAAGTCAGGTGGAGCCCACCCAGGGCTGGGAGCAGCGGAATTGATACTGGAGACAGGCAGGGCCTCCTCCTGGTGCTGGGCCTCCTGCTCCCAGACCAGTGCTCTTTACTTATGCAAGGGGCTGTCTTAGCGCTCACATCCCCTACCCCCTAAAAAGATCCCTCATCTGCCCTGAGCTGTCTCAAAGGCATTTCCCCTGCTGGGACCTAACTGCACTGGAGCCAGGCATTTTTCGGCCATAAAGTGAATCCATCCCCTGCCCCATCCCTTGCTGAAACGGCCCCTTGGCATCAAGTTGGTGCTGGGTACACGCACCCCCGTGACTCTCAGCCTTGTTGGCCTGGCTCATGAGATAGAGCTGGTGGCTTCCCCGCCACACTGCCAAGCTGAGACCCAGGACCCATCCATCCTGCTTCCCCGTTGCTGAGGACGCCCCGAGTGACAGATGAAGGGCCCCAGCCATGAATCATCTCCCTTACCTTTCCCCATCTCCCAGCCAGCCTCCCAGAGCCCGGCGCCGGCAAGATGGATGTCTGCAGAGTCTCACCTGCTCTCTTGAATGATTCCCCTTTAAAAGAGGCCACTTATCAGTAATTCATTACTGGGCTTTGTTAGCATAAACAAGGCCTGGGAGGTGGGGAAGGGGTGGGGATGTGACCCGCTCCTCCTCTCAGCCCCCTGCCACTTCTGCTGCCATCCGTCCCTGTCACATGGGTTGGCCTCCAACCTCAGCTCTACCTTCCTGCTGGGGAGAAAAGCAGAACCAGGGTCTTGAGGAGAGCTGCTCCAGCTGGTGGTACCCACTCCGGCAGATGGCATACAGCTGTTTCTGGTGACATCTGGATGAGCACAATCAGCTCCAATTGACGATTTCTTTTAATCTTGAATTAAATGTCACATGTTGCCTCTTTCTTTTATGGCCCATATTCACCCCTGTCTGTGTTGTCTATAACCACGGCATAAGATATTACTGGCTGGGGACCACTTCTTTGAAAGACAACCTTGTCCCTGTGTAGCCTCAATTTGTCAGTAGGAGCATGAGGAAGCACCTGGAAGAGCAGGACTGACCCTGGGAAGGACGAACAGAATCACAAAACAAGAGCCATAGCGGATGGAGGTCAGTCTGGGCTGGCACTGCTCCCCTGGGGACCTTCCTAGCCGGGGTGGGGGTATCTGGAGGTGGTGGTGGTTTCTGCAGTAGGTACAGGTCAGAGGTACGATTCTAGAAGGGCCCCATGGTGGGGCCAGACAGGCAGGAACCAGGGCCCCACCCCTCCTACTCCACCCAGAAGCAAAGAAGACAAGAAGAAGACCTCAGATTTCAGCTTAGTTTATCCCTTAGTTCAGGACCATAGCTAGCTTTTTTATGCCACTACCAGCTCTCTCCTCCCCCATCCATTCTCCAGCAGCTGCAGGGACACCTTGAAGTCATAAATCTGATCATGCCATCCCTTTGATTAAAAACCTTGAATGACCTCTAGCCACTGTCTTCAGGATCAAGCCCAAAGTCCTGAATGTGTCCTGTCCTGTGCCCCGGCCTCTGCCTGCCCTTGACCTTGACTCTCATCTTGCACCTCTTCCTCCTCATTCATGCCACACAGGTCTTCTTGCAGCCTCTAGGGAGATTTTTTATTCAACCAACCCCAGGACCTTTGCACTTACTAATCCCTCTGCCTGGCATGGACTTCATTCCAGGACGAACATAACTCCTATTTATCTTTTAGGTCTTAGCTTAAGTTGCCAGGGCCCCAGGGCACCTTCCCTACTGCCCCAGATCAGACTAGACGTGCCATGCTCTCCTGTAGCTCCTTGACTTCTCCTTTATACCGTACACCTAAAAAGTTTGCTTATCCATTCTCCCCGGCAGACAACATGTCCATGAGACATGGGACTGTGTCCTGTTCCTGTTCCTTCCCCAGTGGTGAGTACAGAGATGGACACAGAAGGGCCCTCTGTGGAAGGAATGAAGGAATGAGGGGACACACACATGAGAGACTCGAACCCCAGGCCTGACCAGCATCTTATATGGTGGTCTCCCCACAGACTCCCCTCTCCCAGGCTCTGCAATCTCCAGCCTCTGGCCTTGCCTCCACCATCAGCAGTGTCTGCCCTCTGTTCACACTCCCTCAACCATAGCCATGTCTCCTGGTCTTTTCTGTTTCCTGGAAGGGCAAGGTCCTGGCTTTGACCTCAAGGCCACCTCCTCCGGGGCTTCAGGTGAAATGGCTTTTTAAGGCTCAAGGACCCTGGCCCACTGGCCTCTTCCTCTGGGGAGGATGTTAGCCTCTCCACCCCTCCCAGCTGTGCCTCTTCCTCCCTTGGAGCTCTGGGACCTCCAAGGCTGGACTGGGCCTCCATTGCCCCTCAGGGAAAGGCCCAGAGCTCACAAGGCCCATCATCTGGCTTTCCAGACTCCAGTCTGGGGTCACAGTTCATCTCAGACAACACTGGCATAGATTAAACAATACAGCACATTTGCAATTCAAATACCACTCCCTCCTTTTGTCTCTGGTGGCCCAAACTGAGACCTCAATGCAGCATGATTTGAGGGAAGTCGAAGGATGTTTGCCACAGGATGGTGGTGCACTGACTCGTATTCTTGCTGCCAGAGGCCAGCTGTCCAGCGCTAAGTCCTGACATTCTTTCTCTGGCAACCCTGAGAGCATGGCTGTGGCATCATTTGCATAGATTTGCATATCCTCTGCTGCCTTCTATCCCAGGGTCTGCAACCTGGGGCTGGGCAGCCAAGCTGGCCAGCAGGTTAGTTTTCTTTGGCCGGCAGCCTGGCAGCTCCCCTCCCCGGCCATTGTCACTGTGGATTCTGCTACTACACTCTCTATGACCCTCACAGGCCAGTCCCATGGTGCCTGCTCCTTTGTTCATCCATAGTCCACCAGACAGTGGCAGCTCAGCTGAGTCTCACAGCTCCCTCCCACTCCCAGCAGGGTGTGCCTTCCGTCCTGCCCACGCCCGACCTGCTGTCGCCTGTCCCACACCACGTGGAAAGGGCTTGGTGATCTGGCATTTGTTTGTTCGTATGTTCAGATTTACTGAGCATTTCCTTTGTGCCAGCTACTCTGCTAGGGACTGGGGACAAAAAGAAAGTAGAGGGGTCACCCTGAGAGGCTAGCTCCCTTCTTCACTGTGTCTGGGGCTCCCCAGCCTGGAGCTGGGTTCTTCCCATTGTCCTCGCTCTGCTGTAACTCCTACTGGACCTGAAGCGGGAGCACTTGGCTTTTCAAGGGCTCCACCTTTAGCAACACCACTGCCCCGCCTCCCAGGGGTCCCCAGCCCACCCACAGACACTAGTACCCTAGACCTCTCCCAGGAGGACAGGAGCCCCCACCCAAATAAGCCTCCTGGAACTGGCCCCCGCACTTCCTCAGAGCAGGAAGGGGCTTCTCACTCCCGTGGGCAGATTGGGGTCTCGCCAGTTTTTCTTTCTTGACTTCTGATCCTAAAATGTGAAAAGCAGACCGGGCAGCAAGGAGGGCAACGGAGAGCAGAGTTACCCAGGGTTAGCAATGGGAGAGCCAAGCTCCAGAACGAGCCCAGTCCTGGGGGACTCTTGGGGGACGCTGCTCACGGCCGAGCTTCTCTGAGCAGGGTTGTTTTTTGGCCAGTCCCCAAGAGGCCAAGACACCAGACATCAGTCCAAGGCTTGGGTGGGCAAGGGTAGCTTCTCCTTCCTAGCCTAGAGAGGTAGAGACTTCATCGACATCTTTCCTCCAGGTGGTCTCTCTTCCTCTGCTCCCTGTTTCTGTTGGGGAACCCTGCGGCCCCTATTCCCCTAGGCTGCGAGCCCTACTCCTTCTAGGACACCATCCTCCCTTATATGGCAGCCCAACTTTTATTGACTGTGTCAATGGGACAAATTATTTAAGCTCTACAAGACTCCACTGCACATCTGAACAGGGGAATGGTGAGAGCACTTATTGCAGAAGAAATGGTATTAGATGAATCACATCTAATATACAGCGCTTGGCATGCCGTAAGACTTCAGTCCTCAGCCACCATCATTCCTGTGGGAAATGGTCCTTTGCTCCCACAGCTCCTGTGGACAGTCTGAGCAAGAAGTTTAAAAACTAGACAAAGTGATTGTTCTCTGTTGGCTAGTGACCGCAAGATGGGTGATGAGGAGGAGGACTCCTAGGGACAGAGAGGGGCCATAGGAAGAGGGTGACCTCAGCGAGATTCAGGACCGGACTCCAGCTTGGACGGGAGGGCAGATAAACAGGAGAGAGGAAACGCCCACCACTCGGTGCTCTCCTCACACAAAGAGGGTTCTGCAGAGCTCTCCCTTGTCCTTCTCCTGGTTAATATGAAACACAGTGAGTGCCGATGAAGTCATTTTTCAAACCATAAAGCACTGCAAACACATTTGTAATATTTTTCTTCTGTGCTATGGGTAGGGTTTGGGTTTTTCCTTTTCCTTTTTTTTTTTTTTTTTTCAAATTCTCTGCTATTTAGCAAACACAAACTGTCTTCCCAAAAATGTAATTCTGGGCATGGACACTTTTAATAATGTTATGCTCTGGTCAGATCTGTAATGGGCTTTTTCTTTTTTTTTTTTTTTCTTTTTTTTTTTTTTTTTTTCCTATTGATGACTCCTCGTTTCAGTGAATCACTGCCAGGAAAACTCACCTGGAGGCCAGGATTGTCTCTAATGGCCAGTCTAAGTCGGGCATCCCAGCTTGAATCCTCTCCCTCCCAGGTGGTAAGCTGCCTGGGAACTAGGACTGGGTCCTTCTCATCTTTTATCTCGAGAGCCCAGCACAGCATCTGGCCCAGGTCAGACTCTTGGTGAGAGCGTGGGGGATTCTGGTTCTGGAACTCTACCACTCATTATGTGAACGTGAGCCACCTCCTTGTGGCTCACTATTCTATCTGTAAAATGGGTATCATCTTAGTAACCTATTTCATAGGGTTATTGTGATGATTTCTCCCTCCCTCCCTCCCTCTTTCTTTTGTCTCTCTGTCTCTTTCTCTCACCCAATTGGACCCAAACAGTTGCTCTGGTGCTCAAAATCCCATGTGTTCCTACAGCACGCTGCACTTCACAGGGCGTCGCAAATACATTAGCTCATTTATTCTGAAATCAGGGAACAGAAGCATCTCCCTCTCTCCGACGAGGATGCTGAGCTCAGATACGTGGCCAGGACCATCGCGCTAGCAGTTAGCAGACGCAGGACTCAAACCAGGTTTTCTGACACCAAGTTTTGATTCTTTTGGGTTAAAAGACGCCAAGCAGTAGTTCCAACATAAATGACATTTACTCAGTCTGGCTCTAGTACAGCTCTCAGATAGCCTGTCATTTCACATGGGGAGACATCAGTCAAACTGGGTGTTTGGCACTGAGGGAAGCACATAACCAGTAAAGGGCTGAATTTTTCCTTTCTTCTCCAGGGGGTTTTGGGGGTGGGACTTGGGGGCAGCCTATGGAGGCAGGAGATCAGTTTGATGTCCATCAGGAAAGAGCTGCAGGTGTGTCCACAAATGACCTCTGCGAATTGGTGGCCTCCAGATGCTGGGTTCCCCAAGATGAAGCAGTGAAGGAAGGGGACACTCACTGAGGGATTTCCCTGGGACAGGAGTGTCCCCATGTGAGGACCTCTCCCATGTGGGAGCACCTCTCACCATCCTGACCACTTTCCTAAGAGGATAACATGGTGACTTCCCTTGTTTCCCATTTTTAAGATGGAAAAACTGAGGCTTAGCTTGCTCAAGGTCACCCAGCTAGTAGGTAATGAGCACCCCACCAGCTGGGTGCACCATTTCTTGTTCAGCAATAGAAAGGAGCCCACCTTGGCTGTTTCTGGGCTCTAGAAGGGGCTCATGGATGCCAGATGGCTCCCGTCACCAAGCGAGGATGTGATGGGCCGGGAAAGAAGCCGGGTACGTGACCTCCCAGCCCCAGGCTGCTTCTTCGACCTCCCTTGAGGGTTTTCAGGACAGAAGAGGGAGCACAGGCTGCAATTCCCTGGGGGTCCTGGAATCCCAGCCCTACCTGAGAAGGGAAAGTTCCCTCCTGCTATGGAGGAGTGGGGCTCCTGTGAGGAGAGAGCTTCTGGGGCGGCTGCGAAACGTCTGGTGACAATATTTGTGTCTAAAAATACAGCAGCCGAGAACCAGCTAATTACAGCCTCTGGAGTCATTCATAACTTGGCGTTTCCCTGTTAAGCCTGATCTCTCTCAGCTCGTCCTCCGCAGCAGCCACGAAGGAGGCCGCCTGTAGGTGGAAAGCCAGACAGGAGGGCCCAGGATCGGGCCTCAGTCCATCCATCCTTTGGCCCCGAAGCCCAGCCCAGTACCTAGGGCGAGGCTGGCACCGCCCACTGAAATGCCAGGGAGCAGAGGTTTCTCGAGTCTGCACAACCCCCCCATGCATGTGCGCACAGGTGCCCTTGGCTATGTGCCTGTCGGGGCTCTATCCCGACCCACTGGAACCCCCCAACGGTCAATGGTCCCAGTGTAACCTCATGATGAGAGAGTTGAGGAGAGATGCTCAGGGCCCCGGCAGCATGGGGCTGGGGGAGGCCTCTCTCCCGGGACTGACGCAGGGTGCCGAGGCTCTGTGGGACTGGCACTTGGGCTGAGCAGGCATCGGGTCCCTACCCCTCCCTGTTCTGGATCCCCCTCTCTCCCACGGCCTCTCCTATCAGGAGGCACCCCTAACTCAGTTCCAGAAAGGGCTAAATGACCTGAGCAGAGACCAGGCACCATCCCTACCATGCCCCATTCCTGCCTGAACACTCACAGGGAACACGGGGTGCAGGAGAAGTGGGAGAACGAATCCCACGTGAGGGGATGTCCTCATCCCCTCCAGAAGGGACTCTTTTTAAATCACAGAGGCTTTCGGGGCACCTGGGTGGCTCAGTCGGCTAAGGGTCTGCCTTTGGTTCAGGTCATGATCCCGGGGTCCTGGGATCGAGTCCCACGTGGCTTCACTTGGTTGCTTGGAGCCTCCTGCTCAGCGGGGAGTCAGCTTCTCCCTCTCTCTCTGCCCCTCCCCCTGCTCACGCATGCACGCACTCTCTCTTTCTCTTTTTCTCAAATCAATAAATAAAACTCTTTTAAAAAAAAATCAAGGCCTAACTAACACTTGGATGGTATGTGCGACCTGCTGTCATATACACAGTGCTCTGTGGGTCCCATATTAATTAGATGCAGTGGTTTGTATGATTAGGTCCACTTTATAGATAATTAAACAGAGATGCAGAGATGCTAAGTCATTTCCCAAGGTTATCTAAGTAATGACTAGCCTTGACCTCAAGGCTCGGCCTCACCTCCACGAATCTTCCTGCTGCACCCGAAAGCCCGACTGTGACACCCCACGCCCACCTTGAAGCTGGGACTGCCAGCCTGTGCGGGGTGCTGATTGCAGAAAACACCGCCCGTGCTGTTTCCTCCACACAGCACCAAATTCAACCAAACCCACCCTGTTTGTATTTGGAAAATGTATTTGGAAATACATTTTTATCTCACTGAGGAAGCTGGATCCATTAGCCTATGACCTAAAAAAGTAAGCCAGAGCCTAAGAGAAAGTAGGCAAGGAGAGAATAGGTGTGTGTGTTGTGGGGGGACATTGCAAGGCTTTCCAGAGGGAGGCCATGTGTTTGTTGGTCTGTGCCTCCGACACACCTGCACCAGGTCAGCTGGGGCTCCACGGGGTCAGGAGAGCACCAGGCCTGGCCCCTGGCTGCGAGAGGCTGGGCTATGGATGAGACCTGACCCCCTAAGGAGAGCAGCGCCCCAGGAATGGGCCATCCCATACCTTCTTGCTAATCAGCACCGGGCATGATTGAACACCCTGACCACCTAGCTAAGGTTCAGGGAGACCAAGACTCAGGGTTCTGCGTGCAAAATGAGGCTTATGTAGAATCCCGGAATCACAGGAATTACAGAGGAGAAAGGACACCGAGGTCGGAAGCAGCTGTCCCCAGGGGCCACGTGCAAGTTCTTCTCAGTAACGGAGTTCCCCCTTGTTCCTCCCATCAGGGTTGCCGTGACCCCGAAGACCACTTTCGGCTGCCAACCAGAGAAGACACTGTTTAAAGGAATAGAGAGGTCTGTGCCGATCCGTACAGGAACTGCTATGGAATTTATTAATCATTCAGAAACCAGTGAAGAGGGGCGGACCTAGAGGGTACAGTTGCCTCACGTCCAGTGTGCCTGAGCAGCGTGGGGAGGAGTGCTGGAACATTCCAGAGCGGGCTGTGGTGCCGGGGCAGTGGGGCAGGGTGCTGTTGGTCTGAGTACCCACTTGCTGTGCAAACTTTGGCGAAATGTGAACCTCTCTGAGCCTCTGTTTCTTTCTCTGCAGCAAAGGCTGACAAGGTTCATGCACAGGGCTTCAGGGAAGATTCTAGGGAGTTTGTAAAGGTGAGCCTCATTTGTGCCCGGCCCAAAGGAACCACTGCACACGTTATTGTTATCATTCCCCTTCCCCTTCCAGATCCACCTCTGTGTCCATCCAATAGGGTTGAGCAGGCTCTTTGTTTTGCTCCCTGCTCACTCCACATTACACCAACTTTTGCAGACACACTCCCACAAGTCATACTCACAGAGTAACGATCATGGAGACGGACGGGTTCTCTGACCTCACTGAGGCTACTGTTTTCATGAGTTTTCTGGAAAAAACAGCTAAGATGCTAATAAGGATGCTTGCCATCAGATGTGATGGCTGTCCTGCACAGGTAGTGACCATATGACTCCCTTGGGGACAAGAGAGAGGTCACAGAAAAAGAATGGCATTCCGAAGACAGCATGGGGCATGGTCAGGCAGCTTTTGCCCTCCAGTGGCATGACTCCAGCACCATCCTATCCCAGCTACTTCCCTTGGGCCCAAGGTCACTGTATCTGCCCCCTCCCCTCCCCCAACACCTACTTTCTAGTAGCATCTAAATCAGTCACTCTTAACCTTCTCCACATTGGTGCTTCCCGCCCATAGCTGACACTTCACCCGCCACACAAAAATCAATTAAGTCAGAATGAGTAGGAGGGGGACCCAGCCAACAGAATTATTTCTGGGGGCACCCTGGAGGCTCAGGCAGTTGAGCATCTGACTCTTGATTTCAGCTCAGGTCATGATCTCTGGGTTCTGGGATCAAGACCCACATAGGGCTCCCTGCTCAGTGCGGAGTCTGCTCAAGATTCTTTTTCTCTCTCTCTCTGCCTCTTCTCCCCAGCCCCTTCTCCCTGCTCTCTCTTTCTCCCTAAAATAAATAAATAAAATGATCTTAAAAAAAAAAAAAGAATTATTTCCAGCACCTCAACTGAGACCCAGTGCTCTAAGCAGATGTCCTTGTGAGGGGGAAAAGGACACCAGACCTCAGCTCCTCACCACTTTTGGCATACTGCTGAACAGCCTCAGTTTCCTTTACTGGCCATAGAGAGAACTACTAGCCCTTTCACTGGGCAAGAGTGAAGCTGAAGGCAGACTTTGGGGGTACGCTCTGGGAACTCCTGCAGGGTGAGCGGTCTGGGCCCTGTGACCCTCCCAGCAGAGGCTGACTGGGGAAAGGCAGCAGGTATGAACATTTCCTTGGGTGCTAATTGCTGAGCACATACCCAGGGCTTGCATTGCCCAAGGGGGTGCTGGGAGGGTCCCCTTGGTGAGCGTCCCATGCCGAGCTAGTCATGCTGAAGCTGAACGGTCAGCCCCCCGCCTCCCCTCCTCCACCTCACCTCCTCGCCTCGCCTCGCCCTCCCTTCCACCCTCCATCCGGGTCCCAGTCCTGCTATCTCTAGATGCTGCATTTCCAGCGCCTTCTGCCCAATAAACATTTGTCGCCGGCAGGTGTCAGGGTTCCAAAGGGGCCTGTATTAATCACAGTGAGATATGCCCTGTCAAGAGAGCGGCCAAGGTCATTTGAAGAGCACCGGAGGGGTGCTGGGAGGCAGTACCCCTCTGCTGCCAGTCGCCAGCCGGGCCCACCAGACCAGCGCACAGAGCCCTGTGTGTGGCCTCAGGCCTGGACAGGCAGCGCGAGGGCCGCAGAGACCGTGGAGCGCAGTCCCGACCTCACCTCCTTCATGACCTATAATAGGAGTGATGCAGACAAGTGCAAAGGAGTGAATCAGGGTTGAGGACGTGGTGAGGAGAAAAAAATTTCAGGTGAGAAGCAGAGCTGGGGGTTGGGAAAGTAGGGTAGGAAAGGGCAGATTCCCCTTCTCAAGGGGCTTATGCCCTGCTCGTGGGGAGACCTAGTGGGGAGGGGTAGGGCAGGGATTTGCCGGCAGTGAAGGAAGTATTGTTTTATGAAACTTTTGTTCCGGTTTTGTGGGATGCGCGTGCATGCCTGCGGGGGCACTAGGCCCTGATGTACAATGTATTTCTTGCTGTGAATTGTGGTCTAAAAATTGTGCATCACGGGGAGTCGAAACTCCGGGTCTGAGATGAGCGCAGGACTGACTTTGGTCCACGTGACTTCACCTTTCAGCAACTCCCTTCCTGGCCAGAAAAATGTGAATGCCGCTCCCTGCCCTGCTCTTTACCTCCCCGGGTTTGCTGTGAAGCTGAACTAAGAATCTATACGTGGAAATGCTTCGTGTGCTGAACATTCCAAGTAAGAGGGCTCCATTCTCGTTAGGTGATGTCACTCAGAAACCTATACAGAAGAGGTGGAGATAGAGCTGGGTTCTGAGAAAGGTGGTGATAATGATGATGAGGACAGCCCACCCTCGGACAGAGCTTGCCAGGTGCCTAACATTGTCCTAGGAAGGAGCAGGAGGGGCAGGAGGGGGCCAGGGCTTTGGGACCAAGCCAGGTAACCAGAAAGTCTGGGGGCGGGGCCAGCAGCAGGTGGTGGGTCACAGCAAACAGAAATGCTAAGGTGAGGTGACGGGCGCTCCTTCGCACTAGGACAGCTCATTGGGAGAATGAATCAGCTAGCCATATTGGGGTGTCCCAAAGCCCCCAGCAGAGGTGTGCTGGTCCCCTTCCTGCAGGAGCGAGAAGAGCCATGGCCTTACTTTGAAGCCTGGTGTCCTCTTTCAGCAAAGAGGGGAAGCTCCTGCTAGCTGAGAAGCTACCAGGAGCCAGAGCCTGGGCTGAGGTGTTCCAGCCTCTCCCGTCCTCAGGAAGACCAGGGGCACCGCTCTGGGCAGACAGGCCCACCTGCCCCTGGGCAGAGACCGGGAGACCTGCGCCTGCCTCGGATGAACCCGTGGAGGAGAAATCCCAAACCCCAGTCAGAAGGTTGTGATCAAGGAGCAATTGAAGACTTGCTGCAGAAAATTGGAGCTGCCAATCTCCTAACAATTGAGGTATTTTTTTTACAGTATGCATTTCACGAATGTTCGGTAAGTGCTTGGGAATCACAAAGGTCCTATAAGTGCTCTGTATTACAAGTCAAATCCTGTTACCGCAAGTACCATTGCAATGAAACTTTCTGTATGACAAAAGCAATTTCCATGTCCTAGTCGATGGCCCACTTATTTCAAACAATATTCAATATGCCGACAGCGATAGTTCCCTTCTCTGAGCACTCGGCTTGCTGATTGTCCATTCTGCTCACTCCGTAATGCTTCCATGTACCGTCTTGAACCGGTCACCATTGCTGGATGCTTATTATTCTTGCCGGCCCATCTGGATGAAGAAGTCCTCAAGGACGGAGATGGTCCTGCCCTGGGGAACCAGCGTGTGTAGATGTGGAGCCCAATAGGCCTTTGTTGGTTCCCACACTATATGTCTCCTGCTCATCCACTACAAGTGTTACACGGGGTATGAGATGACCGTACCAGTAAGATGCATGTTCTGCTCTCAAGGGGTTCCCAGACTAGCAGAGGGAACAGACAACTAATTCAGGATGAGAAATCCACCCTGTAGCAGGGCTTGGAGCAGGAATACCAGCAAGAGGCACCTGACGCAGGTCAAAGGGATCTGGGAAGACTTCCTGGAGGTGGTGACATCTAAAATACAACTTGACAGATGAGCAGGAGGTATCGTGGCAGTTTGTGGAGGGGGGAGGTCAGGGCAGTGGAGGGAGCTGTACTAGAATCCAGGGGCTGCTTGAATACCACAATAACAGCTCACTTGTATTAAATTCTTGCCCTTTCCAGGCTTGAAATATAGGCTGTGACTATTTTATCTCATTTAATCCTCACATCAACCCTACTATCCCCATTCTACAGATGAGGAAATGGAGACTTTAAGAGTTTAAATATTAAAAAAAAAAAAAGAGTTTAAATATTTTGCCTAATTAATTTGCCCAAGCTGAGTATTAGCTGTCATTATTATTATCATAATCATCACTGTCAGTGATAATTATTGTCAGCCTCCCAGCCTAAATTCAGCTCTTCTGGTAAATTAGGTTTCTGACTAACCTCACGTACTGACAAGGTCACACTGCTAGTTGAGGGCAGTGTCAGGCTTTGAATCCAGGACTTAAGGCTGCAGAGGCGAGATCAGGACTGGAAATGGCTCAGCCTGGAGGGGTGGGCGGGGCTGGCCATGAGGTGGGTGGGGTTGGTGGTGAGTGGCAGCCCTGAACAGGTCCAGGTGCGGAAGGACGAGTCCAGGTATGGAAGGATGAGTGCAGGTGCAGAAGGATATGTCCCCCTGAGGCTTTAGAAAGAGTCCCCCTGCTTCACCACAAGGAATGTATTTCAGGGGCACAAATGGAAGCAGGGAGACATGTTAGGAGCTGTTTTCTCATCTGCACAAGAGAGATGGGCAGCCTGAATTCAGGCCTTATCTGCATCAGGAAGTGAGCGATGAGGGAGCATTAAAGGCGATGAGCCAGGTGGGAACCCCAGCCACACTGGCTGGTGTGGAGAGCTGCACAGACCCTAGAAGAGACCCAGTTCCAGAGGCTGGCGGGGCGGGGCGGGGCAGGCACCTGGAGGTGCTACTGTCCCTACCCGAGGGCTCTGGAGGGGCACAGGGGGCTCTGGGGGCATGGTGGGTGTTTGGATGGCAGGTGATGTTTGCAGCCAAGCAGAAGTAGCCTCTGGTTCTGTGGGACCATCCCCTTCACTGCAGGGAAGCCCCCCAGCCCCCCAGCGAGGGTAAGGGTAAGCATCAGATAAAGCAGGCACCCTACTTTCCAAATAGTCAGCCATCAGAAGGTTAGGTTCAAAAAACAAACACTAACCGGATCGCCATGGACAAGCTAGGGTAGGAAGTGTTAGGGCTGCAGCCCTGAGGCTTCAGTGGTGCTTGGCACACCCCACAGATAAAGACAGGGCTGGCTTCATGGAGCACCCGAGGCGGCTGCCATCCTTCGTGAGGACCAAGGCACCACCATCTTACTGGGCCCACAGGGCAGTGTCTTTGTCTGCCCTTCCAGTGGGGGAGGGGGGCCTGGTGGGCACTGGGCAGGTGCACCTTAGAACAGGGGTCTGGTATCATATCCCAACTTACAACCCATCCCCAAGTTTTGAAGTCGGTGGTATTGACATTGTATAGTGTTTGGAAATCCTAGAAGGAGACAGAGTGCTCAAGGGGATGATTCTAAAATGGGTAGTGATGCTCCCCAGCCAATATTTTGTGTGTTGTGGGGAGAGAGAAATCTATCCAGAGACGGTGACATCAGAACGCTACAGGAAAGCTCTAGAGAATTTAGTGCCGCTGCGTCTCTTCTCCCTCTCATTAGGAGAGAGCAGCAGTGTTTTAAATTCTTTAAAGTGGCTCTTCAGTCAAGGAGGAGTTTATAAAAATAATTTCTGCAGCAGGGAGGACAGCGGGTGACGGGCAGCAGCTGGGCGAGGTTGAGAGGGCCGGGAAGGGAAGCCCAGGAGGCCCAGAGGCAGTTAGTGGTGGGTAAACAGGGCAGAGCCCTCAACCCCAGGGTTGAACCGAGCAGGCTCCATCACAGGCCACAGTGGGCGGCCACGCAGCCTGCAGCAGGGAGGGGCTCAGCAGGCGGATGGCTGGGCAGACAGCGGGCGGGTCCCCACCACTGGCCTCTCAAGTCCCATCAGCCTGGCTTCAGGTTGGCTGCTCCTAGTCCATGCAGAGCCTCTCCAAGTGGTAGGGCCAGGAGAGCCCCCTGGGCGGATGCAGCTCTGCCCCAGGAGGCAGGCACAGCCAGAAGTCAGCACCTTGGCCAGGTGCCGTGTTGTCGCAGTCCTGGGGAGAGAAGGGGCGGCCTCCTGGTGATGCTTGGGGAAAGAGAACCTCCAAGCAAAACTGGAAATCATAGCAACCCAAGAGGAATGAAGATATTTTAAATGGGGGGGAGGAGGGGAATACATTTTAAGAGACAGAAGCAGAGAAGGCTCCTGATTAGGCAAGGCGGCAATGCCCCAGGGGGAGGGGCCCAGCTAAAGCTGGCGGCCTTGGCCAGGTGCTGTGTTAACCATAGCCTCGCTAAGTCTGCATCCATGAACACCTGGTGGGGGGAATGTTGTACAAGGGGAAACACAACTCAGGGGGTCTCGTGATTTCCCGAGTTCTTTCAGCAAGGCGAGGGAGAAAGGGGAACTAGGTCTTCTGACTTCAAGCCCAGGCCTGTGTGAGGCAGCCTCCGTGGTGGGGCGATTGCAAAGATGGTCACCAAGACCTCTTCCCTGTACCTCTCTGCCCCTTCTCTGTTAAGAGGCCAGATTCGTTCTCCGTTCCCTTGACCTAGGCTGGCCCCGTGACCAGGCTTTGGCCAATAAAACGCTGCAGAAGGGAAATGGAGCCGGGTCTAGGCCTAAAATCAGCCGTCAGGCAGAGACACACAGGCGGGACTGTTGTTGGCTGCCGACAGAGCACATGGCTCGGTGGGGCACAGGGAGAGGGAGAAGCCGGGCAGCCCTCCAGCCACCCCACGTGCCAGACGTGCTGGTGAAGCCGTTCTGCATGCTCCAGCCCCAGCTAAAGGCAGCCTCGAGAAGAGCCAAGCCGACTCCTCGCGGTGTAGAAGAGCCCAGCTGCGCCTGGAATCTTGGTAAATTAAGTCACTGCTGTTTCTTGCCCTGCACCGCATGCCCAAGACGCCCAGTTAGCACCAGACTCTGCCCCCTGGGTGCTGATATTGGAAGGGTGCCCAGGCTGCCTTCCTGGCTCTGATAGCTGAGCAACACCAACAGGGAATGATCTAGAACGACTGGACTGCCGTTCATCTTGTCCTCGTTCATCTAGACAGACCCTGCTCTGCATCTAGGACTGTGCCTGCCCTACCCTTCTTCCTTTCTGCCCTCTCGCCCACCTTGAGCTGGGAACTCCACAAGGGGAGGACAATGCTTTGCTCTGCTTTCTCTCTAGACCTTGGGACAATTCTCTACACACCAAGGGTGCTTGGTTGTGATGTTGGCCCAGTAGTCTGCGGGTCTAGCTGGCTGACTATTAAGGTAAATGCCCAAATCGGACTCCACGACCATCCGCTGGAAGGGGCTGACTAGTGAGGGACTTAGTTCAGTGGGATGATTCAATTTCTGTTTGTATCTTGCTGTTATAGCCGGAGACCTTGGTCCAGCTGAGAAGGGCAGGCTTTTTGGCTTTTGCTATATTGCTCTTTGCTCCATGGAAGCCATCGTAGGCAACTCAGAGGTTTCAGAATGTGGCCCCACCCAGCCCCTAAGTGGCGGTACCTCATTTTGCACGCTGTGTCCCAGCTAATAATGTGTTGTCACATAAATTAATTATGAAATGACTAATGTCCATTTCCCTTTCGTTGGGGCACACAGAGGACTGGGTACCTGGGGTGGGGATAGGAGAACTGGAAATGGAGCCATGTCTTGTCCATGGAGAGAAAACTCCACAGGATCTGGGCACTCCCGGCATTTCTCTACCTCCAGCCGCCTCTGTGAGCCTCTGCAGGGAGATTTTTCTGAATAATGGAACATTTTCCTGTTTTAATCAGATGCAATTTTGCAGGCAGTTTTTATGATTTAGCAAGTCCATTAAAACTGGCATTTGTTCTGCTCTGACACTCGAAAGGGGCTCCACAGAGCATAAACATTGGAAATTACTTGTAGGGAAAGACAATATGAAAATTCCCCAGCCTGGGCCTGTTGTCTGAGAAATTCTGTTATCAAGCATCATGCCAGCCACCATCAGAGGTGCGTGAAATATAGGCTGCGTCCCCTTTACACACTAGCCGGGGCACAGGCAGCAGTAAAGACTGGATGTCGTCCTCTTTCCGCACTTTTGGGCCTCAAGAGGCGAGTGGGTTTTAACGAGAAATCGCTGGAAGGGCAGGTCACGAAGTGCAAAATCTCAAGGAAGAGGGTGGGTGAGCACATGCTTAAGGGCAAGCCTGGAAATTACTTTCCTGCCCGCAGTGAATGATAGGGTATATCGGCGCGTAATTAAGAAGGTCAGTTTATCAGTTTCACTTGGTCGTCAGTTCTCAATTATCCGTGTACCAACAGATGACCGGGGTCAAATGAAAACTCTGATGAACCTCTCCTATCGCTCTCTCTGCTTCCCATCAGCCCGCCTCTCCCCACAGTCGTTGGGGAGCATTTCTGCTCTCCCAATCAAGGCAAAACCAATAGCAGAAATGTAAAACCTAGCAGATCAGACTATATAAAAATAAGAAGTTATGCAAAAACCAAACACCTCTATTAAAAAAAACAAAGAGTGCCAGACCAGTACAATGATCGATGTCATTGACCCACTACTGTACATGATTTAAAAAAAAATTTTTTTTTAACTTAAAAACAAAACTAAAGAAAAATATTTGCTTCCAGCCTTCAGGCCAAGTGTTAATGTTTTAACATAAATAATTGATATGTAAATTGAAAGGAACATTCTGACAGTCAAGGTAGGGTAGGGGTGGGGTGAGAACAAACACAAAACAGGTAAAGGACATGAATGGCAACACAAAGTTTTTTTTAGATGAACATATGTTAGAAAGCGCAGGCTCACTTGTAATTAAAGAAATGGGAAGATAAGATATAATTTGGACTTCCAGCTAACCGTGGAGGATTGGGCATGTGTTTTTTCCTCTCCCTTCCAAATCCCCACTGCAATGAAAATAAGGACTAAAAGAAAGGCATAAACTCACAAGAATCCAAAGAATAGGGGGGCGGTGGTGGAGGAAGCCAAATGCTGAAAACAGTCAGAGGGAGGATGGGCGGAAGCCGGCGGGGGCGGGGGGGTTACCGCAGAACCCCAAGCCAAGGGAACTAGAAAGCACCAGAGCTCAGGAACAGCCAGGAAAGCCTCTGGAGGCTCCGTGGGCTGGAGAGGAGGAGGAAGGGGTGGGTGGTGGTAGGAGGTAGGATTTAGGACTCAGAAAGAAGGAGCAGGACTTTCGGTTCAGCAGTGGACTGGCCTAGATAACCAGATGCATGTCTGGGGCAAAGACCGAGGATGGCAAGTAACCCAAGTGACTTTTAAGACAATAAGAAAATTCATCCTGGAGTCAGACACAAAGAACTTGGAGCAGAGCAGGAGGCACTTGAATTGACATGTACCAATTTCGTGATTTTGCCAGCTTTGGTGACCCGAGGATGTGGGGTTAGTGCCTATGTGGGGACCAAGGACTAGGCTTTGGGCCTTCTCAGGAGTGTTGGAGCTGAGATTCCTGCATAGAGCCTTGGCCTTCAAGTGGTTACACTCCCTCTGAAGAATGGGATAAAAAAGTCCACTGCTAGTACAAAGGATGACAAGGAGCTTTGTCCCATCGAGAGTGGGGTCTCACCTGGTAATTTATAACCAGGGCCCAATTCTTCATGCAGAATTGGTCTTTGACTTTATCCTAGCTTCATGCCTACACATAAACAAGCTGATAATTTTATATTAAAAAGTGGTCCTGGGTTGGTAGATGGATTTGGGATTCCTAACCTAGGCAAACATGAGATGTCCTGAAAAGAACATTTTTTCGTCTGGGATTGCCCAGGATCATAGAGAAGAAAGGCTGGGAGAGATGCATTTACAATGCAAGTTAAAAACACAAGCAGGGGGCACCTGAGTGGCTCAGTGGGTTAAAGCCTCTGCCTTCGGCTCAGGTCATGATCCCAGGGTCCTGGGATCGAGCCCCACATTGGGCTCTCTGCTCAGCGCGGAGCCTGCTTCCCTCTCTCTCTCTCTGCCTGCCTCTCTGACTACTTGTGATCTCTGTCTGTTAAATAAATAAATAAAATCTAAAAAAAAAAAAAAAACACACACACACACAAGCAGACCTTGGTGGTAGACGAAAGGAAGAAAGGCGATTACCATAGTGGAGACCAGAATGAGAATGTCTGACAGGTCTCACAGTAGTGAAGGAGGGGCAGGGTAGGGACATGAGGGTGGCTGGTCATTGAGAATTTGCTGGAATTTGTGAAGAATCCCAAGTAGGACAGATGAAACTAAATGCACACCAGGAAACTTTACTGTGAAATTTTAGAGCACTAAAGGCAAAAAAGATCTTGGAAATCAGTAGAGATAAAAGACACAGATTATCTAAAAGAACATTTGTACGGAAAATGGTAGAATATTTGTCCAGAAAATACTGGAAGAATATATCTGAAGTTTGGAGAGAAAATAACTGTCAACCTTGGATTTTATACAACGCGAAGTCATTTTTTCAAGAGTGAGGGTGAAGTAAAGACATTTTCAGATATGAAATGATGGAGAGTCTCTAACTGCAAAGCTGTGTTGAAAGTATTCCTATGGAATGCACAAAAGCACAACAAAGCCATTGTAAAAAAACATCGTGCATGTCAGTAAAATGAAAGAAGCCTATGCTCTTATTTAAAATAAAAAAGACAGACCACACAGTAATAATAACAAATTGAAAATATGAATCAAAAGGGAGTTAAATGACAACAGGGTATAGAAGTTGGGGAAGGGGTGATGGGACTTAAAATTAGGAGTTCTGAGATCCTTATTTTAGTTGAGAGGAAAACAGAGACACTGATTAACTTTGGATTTTATGATACATATAGATACTAAAATTTTAAGGATGCACACTTTTTTTAAAGATGTTTTTATTTTTAAGTAATCTCTACCCCCAGCGTGGGGCTTGAACTCACAACCCCGAGATCAAAAGTCACATGCTGTACTGACTGAGCCAGCCAAGAGCCTCAAGGGTACTCACTTCTTCTTTTTTTTTTTTTTTAATTTTAAGATTTAATTTATTTATTTGACACAGAGAGATGCTTAACGACTGAGCCACTCAGGCGCCCCAGGGTACATATTTCTAAAGTCAAAACAGCATGTGTAACTTCCAGACCTATAGGTGGAGTAAGAGGAGACATTTTTTCCAAGCCTCAATTGTTCCAATAGGAGGCAAGAAAGAAAATAAAGCAAAAAGAAGAGCCTGGTGGGTTATATTTTCTGAAAATGACTACAACAGTATTTCCAATTCCACATGTTCTTCCAGAACATTGCCAGTCCCCACCAAGAGGTAAAGTCCACGACTCCTCTCCTTAAACCTGGGCAGGACTTGTTGTGACCTTGACAAACAGGATGCGGCAGAAATAATACTCCGTGATTTCTGAGGCTTGAGCATAAAAAGGCAGCATGCCTGTCATTTGAGGCTCTCTCTCAAGATTCTTGCCCTTGGAGCTTGGGAGGAATCCCCAGCCATCCAGATAGGCTGTGTGTAGACTGTTTGGACTGAATGCCCCAGCCAAGGTCTCAGCAGACAGCCAGCATCAGCCCGCAGGGGGCAAGTCCTGAGACAAGTCCCACCTTCAGGTGTTCCAGATGAGGCCCCAGACTTGGTGGAGCTGTGCCCAGCCCAGTTTCTGATCCACAGAATCTAGGAGCATAGTAAATGTTTGCTTTATACCACTAAGTTTTGGAAAAATTTGTCATACAGACATAGCAATTAAAATACAGTGTGAGAAAAAAAAAAAAAGCCCAAAATAAGACGGCACTACTAAATCTAACCTATAAATAATCATAAGAATGTAAACTGATGAAACTCACTTGTTAAAACAAAGATTGTCAGGTTGGGTTTTTTTAAAAAGTTTCGTGTTGTTTAGAAGTGATAGCTCTTAAAAGGCACTGAAAAGTTGAACCAGCAAAATTGGAAAAAGAGGTACCTGTCACATACCAATCCCAAAAACCCTGGCGTAGAAGTATTTTATTGTACATTAACTTAGTTTTTATTATTAAGAATAAAGATGGAAGTACACACACACAAAAGAATAGAACTGGACACTATATAATATATATTTTTAATTTTTAAATTTTTTTTAAGATTTTATTTATTTATTTGACAGAGTTCACAAGTAGGCAGAGAGGCAAGCAGAGAGAGAGGAGGAAGCAGGCTCCCTCCTGAGCAGAGAGCCCGATGCGGGGCTCGATCCCAGGACCTTGGGATCATGACCTGAGCCGAAGGCAGAGGCTTTAACCCACTGAGCCACCCAGGCATCCTATAATACATATTTTTTAAAGATTTTATTTATTTATTTGACAGAAAGAGAGAGATCACAAGTAGGCAGAGAGGCAGGCAAAGAGAGAAGGGGAAGCAGGCTCCACACTGAGCAGAGAGCCCAACATGAGGCTCGACCCCAGGACCCTGAGATTATGACCTGAGTCAAAAGGAGAGGCTTAACCTACTGAGCCACCCAGGCGCCCATGGACACCACATAATATTAAAAGGATCCACGTGCCATGAGTATATAGACATTCTAAATTTGCGCGAAGCTACTAATACAGCTTTAAAATATATAAAGTCAAGATTGATAATTCCAAGGATAAATTTGCATATCTAAAATCATGATGATGATTGTAACATAGCTTTCAGCAATTGACAGACTGATACGCAGATAAAAACAAGTAAGGATTAAAGGCTTGAAAAAATATAACCAAGATTGAGCCACACCTAATGATTGGGGGGCGCACCTCCTTTTCGAGTGCGTGTAACACGTCTACAGAAACAGACCACATGTGGAGTCCTAAAACAAGTCAGAACAAACACCAAGGAACTAATATCATAAAGGCTGTGTACTCGATCCAGAGTATAATGAAGCTAGCAACACTTTTTAAAATCTTTTTATAATATTCATGCAGTGAACTCCACACTGGACTTGAATGTGGGGGTTGAATTCATGACCCTGAAATGAAGACCTGAGCTGAGATCAAGAGCTGGACACCTAACTGACTGAGCCACCCAGGTGCCCCCAGCTATACATTTTTAAAACATTTTTTAATTTTTAAAATTTTTTAAAAGATTTTATTTATTTATTGACAGAGGGAGAGAGATCACAAGTAGGCAGAGCAGCAGGCAGAGAGAGAGGGGGAAGCAGGCTCCCTGCTGAGCAGAGAACCCGATGCGGGGCTTGATCCCAGGACCCTGAGATCATGACCTGCCCTGAAGGCAGAGGCCTGACCCACTGAGCCACCCAGGCGCCCCATTTTAAAACATTTTTAAATAACTCGTGGGCCAAAGACAAAAAGGGGGAATTAGAAGACATTAAGACCTCAAAGGGAATAAAAACGCGAAGCCTCAAACTATGAGGCCCACAGCTCTAGCAGTAATGTGTGGGGGTGTATGTAGCCCCAGATGCTTAGATCCTAAGGAGGAAAGATTAAGCAGTTAATGAGCTAAGATTCAACTCAAAAAGCTGGAGAAAGAAGACAGTGTGAACCCAAAGAAAGTAGAAAGAAGATAAAGGCAGAAAATAATGAAATAGAAAATGTTTTAAAAGAAGTCAATAAAACCAGAACCTGGCCCATTGAAAAGACTAAGGAAACAGACAAACCTCTGGCAGGATTGATTGGGGTGGGGGGTACACACAAAGGTGGAAATGGAGATAAAACTCCAGATATAGTAGAGAATTTTAAAATCCTAAGATTCATATGAATATTCTTTTTAAATAAGTACTCTAAGAACCATAGATAAAATGTGTTTTCCAGAAAAAAAAAAAAAACTTACTAAAACGTACAAGAAAATGAAAAGGCAGAATAAGCCTATAATCACTGAAGAAATTGGGTAAGTAACTAAACATTTACCTACATCAACAACCTTGGCCGTGACTGACAAAACATCATTCTCAACCGGTTTTACCGGGAAAGTCTCCCATATAGTCAAGAGACAGAGAATCCCAGTCTTAATGCAACATGTTCTAAATCAGTGCTTCTCAAACTTAAATGTGCTATCAAATCACCTAAGGGTTGTTCAAATGAAAATTCCCAGCCAGTGGATCAAGGAGGGCGGGGATTAAGATTCATCCGGCATTTCTGAAAAGCTCCTATGTAAGCAGGTATAAAGGCTTCTAGAAATCACTAAGATGAAGATAAGCCAATAGAAACTTGGGCAAAAATTATATACAGATGAACCTCAGATATTGCAGGTTCGGTCCAGACCCCCACAATAAAGCACACATCATGATAAAGTGAGGCGACACATTTTTTTTAGTTTCCCGGTGCCTATAAAAGCGATGTTTACAATATACTGTATTAAAGTGTGCAATAGCGTTATGCCTTAAAAAGCGGCATGCATGCCTTGATTTAAAAATCTTTTGTGCCTAAAAAATGCAAACCATCATCTGAGCTTTCAGTGAGTCAGAATATTTTCTGGTGGAGGGTCCTGCCTCGGTGTCGACGGCTGCGGACTTGGCAGGGTGCGGGTTGCTGAAGGCTGGAGTGGCTGTGGCAGGCTCTTAAAATAAGATAACAATGAAGTCTGCCACTTCAATTGGTTCCTCCTTTCACAACCATTTCTCTGTAGTATGCGATGGTATTTGATAGCATTTTACCCGCAATAGAACTTCTTTCAGAATTGGAGTCAGTCCTCTCAAATCTGCCACTGCTTGATCAACTAAGTTAATGTAATATTCTAAATCCTTTGTTGTCACTGCAACAATCTTCCCAGGATCTCCCCCAGGAGCAGAGTGTAGACACCACTTTCTGTGCTGGTCCGTGAGAAGCGCCCCTCCCCCATTCAGGTTTATCACGAGACTGTAGCAACTTGTCTCATCTTCAGGCTCCACTTCTGACTCTAGTTCCCTTACTGTTTCCGCCACATCTGCAGCTACTTCCTCCGCTGAAGTCTTGGGCCCCTCAAGGTCTACATGAGGGTTGCAATCAAATTCTTCCCAAGTCCTGTTAATGTTGGTATTTTCACCTCTTCCCATGAATCACGAATGTCCTTAATGACATCTAGAAGGACAAACCCTTTCTGGAAGATTCTCTATTTACTGTGCTCAGATCCATAGAGGAATTTCTATCTATGGTGGTGAGAACCTTATGAAATGTATTTCTTGAATAATAAGACTTAAAGTCAAAATGACTCCTTGGTCACGGGCAGCAGAACAGATGCTGTGTTGGCAGGCATGAAAACAACATTCATCTCCAACTTGCCCATCAGACCTCCTGCATGGCCGGGCATATTGTCCATGAGCAGTAATGTCTTATATGTTTTTTCTGAGCAGTAGGTCTCAACTGTGGCCTTAAAATATTAAGTAAACCAAGTTGTAAACAGCTGTGCCATCCTCCAGGCTTTGCTGTTCCATTTACAGAGCTCAGGCAGAGTCGATTTAGCATAATTCTTAAGGGCCCTAAGATTGTGGAGTGGTAAGTGAGCACTGGCTTCAAGTTAAAGTCTCCAGAGCCCCTAACAAGAGAGTCAGCCTGAACTCTGAAGCCAAGCGTTGATTTCTCTCTAGCTATGAAAGTCCTAGATGGCATCTTCATCCAAGAGAAGGCTGTTCCGTCTGCACTGAAACACCTGTCGTTTCGGGAAGCCACCTTCGCCGTCAGAGCCAGAGCTTCTGGAGAACTTGCTGCAGCTTCTACATCAGCAATCACTGCTTCGACTTGCACTTCTCTGTTACAGAGATGCTTCATTCCTTAAACCGCATGAGCCCACCTCTGCGTGCTTCCAACCTTTCCTCTGCAGCTTCCCCACCTCTCTGAGCCTTCACAGAACTGGACAGAGTCTGGATTAGGCTTTGGCTTAAGGAAATGTCGGGCTGGTTTGGTCTTCTCTCCAGACCACTCAAACTTTCTCCATATCAGCAATAAAGCTGTTTTGCTTTTTTGTCATTGGCCTGTCCACCGGAGTAGTGCATTTGATTTCCTTTAAGAACTTACAACTTGGCTAACTGGTGTAAGAGGTATAGCTTTCAGCCTATCTCAGCTTCAGATGTGCCTTCCTCGCTAAGCTTAATCATTTCTAGCTTTTGATTTACAGTGAGAGATGCGTGACTCTTCCTTTCCTTTGAACATTTAGAGCCCATTGTGGGGTCATTAACTGGCCTAATTCCAGTAATGCTGTGTCTCAGGGAATAGGGAGGCTGGAGCGGATGGAGGGAGAGAGATGAGGAAATGACTCGGTTGGTGGAGCAGTGGGAACACACAGAACACGTATCAGTTAAGTTTGCTGTCTTGGGGCGCCTGGGTGGCTCAGTGGGTTAATCCTCTGCCTTCAGCTCAGGTCATGATCTCAGGATCCTGGGTTCAAGCCCAGCATCAGGCTCTCTGCTCAGCAGGGAGCCTGCTTCCCCCTTTCTCTCTGCCTGCCTCTTTGCATACTTGTGATTCTCTCTCTCTGTCAAATAAATAAATTAAATCTTTGGGGAAAAAAAAAAAGTTTGCTGTCTTACATCAGTGTGATTCACGGCATCCCCAAACAATTACAATCATAATATCAAAGGTCGCTGATCACAGATCATCATAACAAATATAATAATAATGAAAGAGTTTGAAATTTTGTGAGAATTACCAAAACGTGGCACAGAGACACTAAGTGAGCGAATACTATTGGAGAACAATGCCAGTAGTCTTGCTCAGCAAGGATTGCCACAAACCTTCAATCTGTGAAAAATGCGATAATCAATTGAGGTATGCCTGTGCATTGGGTCCAATGCATCCAAAAAGTCCCCAACTTGATTGTTCTAAGCAAATGCAAACTAAGAGTAAGATACTATTTCACACTAACGAGATTAACAAATGTGGTTTGTTAAAAATACGAACTATTGGGAAATACGTGGAACAAGAAAGCCCTCACTGCTGCTGGTGAGTGGGAGGATAATTGGTATATTTACTTTGGAAAACAATTTGCCAACATGTGTGAAGTTGAAGAACTGTGTATGCTATGACACAGCCTATGGGTCCAGAGAAATTTTTACAGATGTGCTCAGGGAGAAAAGTACAAGACTGTTCAGACGAGCACTGTATGCAAGAGTGAGAAATTAGAAACAATTTACTTGTCCATTAACAGGAGAATAACTGAATAATTACACACTACATAGCAGGAAAGCTCCATGGTGAACCTCCAGAAACGTTGAAAGAAGTAATTTGAAGATTCTTAGGTATTCTTTGATACCTTTATATAAACACAAAACATTTTTTTTTAAGATTTTATTTATTTATCAGAGAGAGAGGGGGAGAGAGCGAGCACAGGCAGACAGAATGACAGGCAGAGGCAGAGGGAGAAGCAGGCTCCCCGCCGAGCAAGGAGCCTGATGTGGGACTCAATCCCAGCACGCTGGGATCATGACCTGAGCCGAAGGCAGCTGCTTAACCAACTGAGCCACCCAGGCGTCCCAAACACAAAACATTTTAATGCAATAGTATATATTGTATATCACGTATATGTAGCGAATTATAAAGACATACATGGGAGGGAAAAATACCAAAGTCAGCAGTGCCTGCAACTAGGGAAGTAGGAAAGGAGAGTGTGGTAAGGGTGCACGCCAACTGGATCTACCACCTTCTATTTATTTATTTTTTTAAAAAGCTAGGAAGCAAATAAATAAATCTTTTAAAAAGGAGGAGGGGACACATGGGTGGCTCGGTTGGTTAAGCATCTGCCCTCAGCCTGGGTCATATCTTTAGTCCTGGGATCAAGTCCTAAATCAGGCTCCCAGGGAGCCTGTTTCTCCCTCTCCCTCTGTCTGCTGCTCTCCCTGCTTGTGCTCTCTCCCTGACAAATACATAAATAAAGTCTTAAAAAGAGAAAAGGCTAGGAAGCAAATAAAATAAAATGTTATGAATGAATGATGTAAAAAAAAAAAACTGAAGGGATAGGTATATGAATATTTTAAGATTATCCCCCAAGCTCACCTGTATGTTTAATAATAACAATAGTAATAACATATAACAAAGAGAATGAGAGAGGGTATAGCAAACAAGAGATAATCTTTGAATGTCTTAAAGGCAGCAGGTGGTGAAATGGTCACTGATAAAACTAGAAAAAGAGGGATCTCCTACAGAAAATGGAGCCAAGCTGTCCAGGGGAGTAGATTTTGATCTCGGATGTAAGGGACATCAGAGAATGAGAGTGATATTTAAAGCTAAATATGGGAGGCTGATTGAAAATTCATATGCCAAATAGTAGCTGCCCATCCCCACACTGTGTAGAGTTCCAGACAAACATATTTCTATCATCCAGAAAAAAAAAAAAAGTTTCTTATACAAATAAATTGAATAACCCTAAAACAAAGATTCTGCTTTACTGTGATACTTAGGTGTCTCCCAGTAAAAGGACTGGTTCATAGTTCAGTCCTCCTGAGACGATGCCCACCAGTCAGCCAGTCCTGCCCATGAACACAAAACCCCTAACTGGCTTTTTATTTTCCCATTCTTATATATGAAGAGAAATCCAAGAATCCCAAATACCTGACACTTTAAAAAGTAATAATAACAACAACAACAACAACAGAAAAACAAACCCCAGAAGATGATAATTCAGGCAACAGAAAATAAAACAAACACTAAAAAGATGACTCAGATCCTCAGGGAAATTAAGAAGATATTGTATACATATAACAAGAACAGTATGCTATGAAAAAGGAATAAATAAAACACCAAAGACCTCTTGAAAATGTACTTTTGTATATATTTAAGATTTCCTGAATTTTCGAAATTTCATATAAAGTTAAGAAGATAAGGTCAAGGAAATCTTCTTGAAGAAGAACCATAAATAGGAAAAAAAAAAAAAAAGACATTGAGGAATAATTGGGCAACCCACCATCTGGTGAAGAGGATGCAAGAAAGAAAACAGAAAAAAACAGAGGGAAGGAGAATTTCAAAACATGTTATATAAGAATTTCCCAGAATTGGAGAGGATAATTTGGATTCAGTGGTTCTATGGGACACTCAAGAAAATGAGTGAAAATTGAGAATGCTAAGGTTAAAGAAAGATGGGTGGCTAGAACAGTTAACACGGGCGGAGGAAAGAGTAACTGGCCATCTACAGAGAACTAGCATCCAACTGGCATCACAGTTTCCATCTGTAACATCGGGCTCCAGACGGCATTCATGTGAGGCTTCAATGATCTGAGTGGGAATCGCTTTCAACCCCAGAAACCTAGAATCCTATACCTAATCAAACATAACAGCCAAGCAAAGATACTTTCCGGTACATAGGACTCGGGTAATTTATCTTTAGTGTGTGCTTTCTTAGGGATTTAGTTGAGGACATGCTCCTGAAAAAGGGAATAAATAAAGAGAGAGGAAGATACAGGCTGGGGAAAACCCCAGATGTAACCCGCAGGAGCAGTAAGAGGCAATCCTGGGATGGCTGTCCTGGTCATCCAGAGAGCGACCAGTCCAGATTGGAACAGGATGGTGGAGGTGTCCGGGAAGAGGGTCCCAGGAAAACAAGAGAGGCTTATAGAATACCTGATGTGATGAAGGAGGAAAAAAAAAAAAAAAAAAAAAAACCAAACAAAAAACAAGAGGAATTCTGGAAAGACAAACAATGCAAGACAAAAGAAAGGAATTAGAAAGGAATTAGGGAGAATGAAATTTTATACAAAAGGATGTGCAGCTCATTTGGTGAGGCAGTAAACAGTATTTCCATAAGCTAAGTAATAATTATTTATTGATTTTTACCAAAAACAGGGATCATGGAAAGATGAGGGAAGGAGGGGTAAGATAATTAAACACTCAGCCATCATCACAGGGAATCAATAAATAATGTGTAAAGTACATAAATCAAGACATATCAGTAAAAACATTATTTAGAGATACAAAAGTAATTACCAGAATAAATCAATTGGAAAGATAAAAATTTAAAAAATGGTAGCTCCTGGGGAACAGGACTGAAATTGTTGACAAGGGGAGAACCAAAGACTTCTGTGGTTCACGATAAGCCTTTTAATACTTTTGGCTTTGAAATCATTTGTCTTGTTTTTTTTTTTTTTAAGATTTTATTTATTTGTCAGAGACAGAGTGAGCACAAGCAGGGGGAGCAGCAGGTTAAGGGAGAAAGAGGCTTCCTTCTGAGCAAGGAGATGGGTGCAGGACTCAATCCCAGGACCTTGAGATCATGACATGAACTGAAGGCAGATGCTTGACTGACTGAGCCACCTGGCAGTACCTAAAGATTCTATTTTTAAGTACTTTCTACACCCAACCTGGGGATCAACCTCACAACCCTGAGACCAAGAGTCCCCCCTCCACTGACTGAGCCCACCAGGTGCCCCGCATTTGCCCTGTTCTGATTTTTAAAAGCGGCTTCTTTCAGGTCCTGGCCACATGGCCACATTCTTTCAGGTCCTGGCCTGTTAGTCTGAATACTTCAGACTAACAGACTGCATTCAGTTCTGTTTGTGAAGGACAGCCATGGGAGCTTTAGGAAGATAGAAGGGAACAATCAGATCCAGACCCTGGTACAGTGAAGTCCCTCTCGACACGGGACTTCCAGGACTGACCACGCTGTTCCCAGTATTGGCTAAGCCCTACCAGATCCTCAGGGGTACAGCACAGCAAGGGCACTGACTTTTTAAAATCTGATCTTTCACACTTCAGACATCAAAACCATTTTCAGGAGAAAACATAAAATGTTCTGGACTTTACCTATCTTATTTTGTGCTCTGCTATTGATTCATTTCGAGTGACATGAGAAGAAGCTCCGTTATAGTTTTTAATGCTCAGAGTCCCTAAAGTTTTAGTTCAAGTCTAGCTCTGGACAAGTTGAGATCATCTCCACCTCTGTATTCCAATAACGAAGCCCAAGACTGTATTGACCTGATCAACAGCCCCCACATACTCTGTGGCTCGAGCTGAGCTTCAAGTCAGCTAGAACATCATGTCTGTCTCCCCCTTCCCCCCATTTTGTGAACTGCTGTCAAGTCATACTATCACTGTTCCTTTTTTTTTTTTTTTTTTTTTTTTTTTTGCTGTTCCTTTTTTAACTCCAGTACGGGATTATACGTGCTGCTGTAAAATTTTTCCTTGGTTCCTAGCCCATATTCTAATCTACTCAGATGGTTTAAAATTTGACTCAAGCATCTTTCCTTCCTGACTTTAGGTCACCTATACATTGGGTACACCTGTGTTCTAGGTCGGCCTTCACTTCAAATCATTGATAAACAGGTTGAACGGGATCAAGTACCAAATGGTCCTGTGACATATCCCCTAGGACTGCCCTGCCAGTCGGGGATGGCTAATAGGTGGCGTGTCTGTTCTGACTGATGGCTGAGGGCTGCCTGGAGCCCTATGCCAAGAAGGATTCCGAAGCTCCATCTGCATTCAGGGGAGAAGAGTGATAGTAGTTGTTTAGCAATGCCGGCCTTGGGGAGGGCATGGTGGGGTAGGTGTCACAGATGGCCTTCCTTGCTCCAGAACAGCCTCACATCCATGAAACTGTGTGATTTTCATTTGTTGTTCAATCTCCCTTCAGTCCACCTTTACGAAGTGCTGTCTCCCAGCCCACATTTCTCCGCCTTGTTCATAAGGACAGGAAGGCTTTGTCAATAATACTGCAAATCGATACACATTACGTCTTGTAACATTCTCCTTATCTCCCCGTCGAGTAACTTCATTGGAGACGAAAATGCGGAGAGTCTGGGAGGCTTCATTCTTGGTGAACCCGAGGCAGAGTTCCTAACGACCACCACTTTATTTTCTAAAATTGGGTACAACATCTGTAGATTGCCTGTCTCCCGGATATTTTGCCAGCTTCCGGGAGTTCTCTAGATTTTTAGACAATGTCTGTGACATCCTATTAGCGAGTTTTCAGCACCAGAGAAGTTAGTCACTTGCGCCTGCAGATATGAACACTGAAAGCAATCAATTTCCTTAGTACCTTCACACCTATCAATTACCATTTGTGTCGCTGTTGTATTCATTATAGAAATAATGCGTGTCTCCTGTAGAAAACATGGACACTGTGGAGAGATGGAAGGGAGAAAAATCACCCACGATCTCAACTTCCTGTACGATTCTTGAGAGTTTGCTTTTGTGTCATTTTATATAGCTGTGACCATAGTGCTTGGGTGGCTTTGTATTTTGAGTTTTCACATAACATTATATCTTCAGAATTTTTCAAGTCGATATTAATTTTTAATCAGCATAATTTTTTATAGCTGCATAATATTCCATCTAGGGGAGGTGTCATGGTTTATTTAACCATTCCATGACTACTATTAGCCACTGAGGCTGTTTCCATCATTTTCCTACTTAAAATGCCCATTCTTTTATGTATCCATTATTAATAAATGTGGATTGTGTGCCAGGCACTAGGCTAGAGGCTGGGGATATAGAGATGAGCAGCCCTCAGGGAGAAAGCACGGACTGACCAGGGAAACAGGGCTTGTGAGGGGTGGGGAGCATAAGCCCTCCCCGTCGGCAAGCTAGGGGAGCCCTCTAGTAAAGGGAGGTGCATGCAATGCTTATGAACTTCCCACGCCCTGGTAAGGAGTGAGATGCAAACCAGGCAAGCTGCTAAGTGCTTCAAGCATTGTCAGAAGCCCTAAATGTGAGTTCTGGCTCTGCTCTTGCAAGCCCAGCGCCCTTAGGCAAGTCACGTAATTCCTGAGTCTCATTTTCTCTTTCTGGAAATTAAGGATACTAATTTATCGGCTACCTGCCTTCTAGTGTTATGGTGAGAATCAAAGGAAGGTAATCGATCTGAGTTTTGTCCACCGGAGAGCACCGTCAAAAATGTGAAACCATGCAGGAGAGGCGGGATAAATCCTTGTGGAGCTGAATTCAGTTCTCTCCCAGAAACCTGACTGTGAGTGGGGGGCGGGGGAGGGGAACGAGAGGACAGGGCAGAGCAGGTGTCTGCTCCTCCTGGCACCTTTAGAAGGGCGATGGGAATGTAGAGGAAGCTTGGTCAAAGTGAAGCAATGAGTCGGAAGAGCTGCTTTCCAGACCGAAAGTCTAGGCACAATCCCTGCCCCAACCCCCCTCCTCCAGGTGTCAGAGCCCAGCTACACCTCTGGTCTCTTGCTTTCCTTCGGTTACCAGGGTACAGAGTGAGAGCAGTTACTTCAAAGGCTAGCCTTCCTCCCGAACCCTTCCTACCCCAATCAATTCTCGCTAGAAGGTATTTGAGCTCTTCTGATCTTCTCCGGTCCCACTGTGTAGCAATTTAGATGGGAACCTTGGAATGACATCTTGGGGAAGCCAGTTCTCTCTCTGTCCCAATGGATCATATATAATACATACATTAATGCACATGTGCACACACACACACACACACACACACACACAGTGGAAATTTCTGAAAAGTATTTATCACTTCATAGAGCTGTTTATAAGCATTATCTCATTTGATTCTTACCAGCACTGTAAGAAGAAAATAATGGGATATTATTATCCGTATTTCACATAGAAGGAAGCTGTCAAACTAAATTTCCAAGGAGGCTGCAAGGCAAACAAAATTTATTGGGGTCTTTGGGATTGCAATCTGGGGAGACACAGATTCAGGGGAAAACTCAGACAGTGCTTTGCGGAGCACAGGGAGGGGGAAGCAGAGGGTCTTGAAAGGCAAAAAGGGGAATGCCAAGAAGGCTTACATAAGTCATTTGGCAAAATTATGATTAGCTCAAAGAGTCTAATATCTGTTGGATTTGCAGCTTGCTGTCTAGGGCTGCAAGAAGAAAGATACTGAGGTTTGGCAACAAGCTATAGAGTTGAAGTTCATGTTCTGTGCAGGGGTAGACATGCATAAGCCTCACTCCCCTCACGGCTTCCCAGGTCCATTTGAGATGGGCTCTCCTGATGGGAGTGACCCCCCACCCCCATTTCAGACTTCTCTTTTACCAAACAGAGGCTCAGAGAATTGAGATACCCTGCCCAAGAGCAGACAGGAGGAATAAGCAGAAGTCAGTCTTCTGACAGACTGCCTTGGACTTTTCTTTGCACCCCTCCAGGTCACATCTGAGCAGGCAGGACTCAAAAGAGGTGGCCTCTGACTGGGATAAAAGGATGGTGGGAGATGGACCTTAGCCTCATTCAGCAACCTTCCTTGGCACCCTCCTTCTCGTTTCCCAGCCACTTCTCCCATGGGATGAGGGCTTGGAATGGATATTTGAAGGACGAAAATCTGACTTTGGAAATCCAGGAAGGCTTCTAGTGACCCCAGAAACCCAGAAAGGGCCAGCTCCCTCCTCCTTCAGAATTGGACTTCGCCCAGCTCTCAAAGCCAGCAGATGAAAGGGGGACCTTGGGATATTTCGTGTGTTGCAATAGCATGACGCACTCCAAACTGTCTTGGCAAGATCAAACCCCAAGGCTAAGCCTATGTAGGTAATTCCATCCTGAGGAATGTCTCTTGTTTCTTTGTTCTGGTTTTCACTTCTAATTTAGGCAATAGGATAAATAAGCAAACAAAAGTGTTCATGCAAATCTTAGAGTCTTAGGGAAAGAGACGCCTTGGGATCTGACATTCTCTGCATTTTTGTCCCTAAGCTTTTGCAAGCTACAATTGTCATTGAGAATATGTGTGGGCTGAAGGTGCCGGAAGGGCCAGACTGTCTGTCCAAAACAAAGCCATCCCTGTGGGATCTGAACTCTGGACAGAGGTATTGGGGGTGATGGTGGGGTGCTCAAACCTACCTCTGCCCAAACTCCCTGCTCTGATTGTCTCAAGGGATAGTAATTAAGAGCTCTGGAGCCCATCCATTCTCTCTCCCTTCTCCACAGATGCCTTGGGAAGGGGCCCTGGATAGACCAAGAGCCCTGGTGTCCATCCAGGGCCCCACCTATGAATCCCCTCTGGGTCCTCATCACATTATGGAATATCAAAAAATTACTCCAACCCCCATGCTTCAGCATTTGTAAAGAGAACAGCCCTGGTTAACGCCCGGATGCATCTTTCGGGAGAAATCTTTGGCGGTTGTCATAGAGTTTAGCTGTGGGGAATGCCTCTGAGAAGGTGGCATCTTGCCAAAGGGAAAAAGGGCTACCGAAGAGAAAGAGGGTCTCCCCCATCACCCCAAGAAACCTGCCTGTGTGAGGGAGACTCAGATACATGTGATGGGCCGGGATGTTGAAGACAATAAATATTTTCTCTGAGCTCTGCCGAATGAAGGTCACTAAAATGGTGTCTGCCCCATGGAGGAAAATCCAGAGATATGGAACTCTTGCAACTGATGGGGCTAGGATGGGGCCTTCAAGCCCAGGAGGGCTGGTCAGAGCTGGAACCAAACAGCCCAGCTGCACCCCAGTCTCCCCCTTGGCCATTCCCTGGCGTTTTGTAACGTAGTATTTGGACCAAGTCCCAACTTTGTCTTCCCTATGCAGGAAAGAGGAGAATTCCGTCCCTGCCCAGAGGCTGAGTGTTAGGAGAAAGCAGGCGAGGGTTAGCCGAAGCCAGATTGTAAGATCCCAAAGGAAAGAAGACTTTTAGACACAGACAACATACATGGCCATCCACGCCACTGTATCAAGAAATCCACGAGGAGCCACTTTGGAAATTCTTGGTCTTACTTTTATTAAAGAGAGATGACGTTTATTTGCAGTAATATGCTGATTAAAATTCATTAGGAACGATCTTCCCCTTGAACAGAGGGACAAGGGGAAGTAAGGGGCCTAGGAGTGAGAGATAGGTACAGTGGTTTTCAAGCTTTTATGTTAGCCACAGAAACCTCTCTTCTTATCAAGATCATCCGAGGTAATGTCAGTATCCAAGACGGATCCAAGTGGACATGTTCCGGTTGAAGAAGGACATGAGGAAAAGTATTTCGCACTTGGACCCTTCCTACATCTCCTTCCGCACCAGTCATCCTCGAGGCACTTCCAGAATCCTCGGGGTCCACGGCAGGCATTTGAGAAGCGTTAATTTTATCCAAACTCCCCATTCACAGATGATGAAACCTAAGTCCGGAGAAGTCAGGTGACCTGCCCAGGTTGGTTAGCATCCCAGTGGGACACCAGCCCAAGGGTTCCAAAGTAGAGTGTCCCAAACGGTAGGACACACCACACTGATGAGCTGCTAGTCGGTCTCCAAGCTCTGCAGACCAACTGTTGGGGTGGGGGCTGCTGAAGTGCCCTTGCCAGGGGCGTGGAAAACAGCAGGAGTGGAGCAGGGTATGACAGTGTGTCCTACGGTCCTCCCAGCAGTGACCTCCAGCAGCTCCGTCACTCGCTGCCATGCCGGGACGTGCTCAGCCTGGCCCAGGAGACAGATGCTCGTCTACCTGGCTGGCTACTCAAATTGCCTGTTCAGAACAGGCCACTGCCGTTTAGCTGCTGGGGGAGTTTGGGTTTGGAGTGCCCCAGTGCGTGGCATAGACCCCACCCACAGTGTGGTGCAGCTAGACAGGGCTGGGGGCGGGAAGGGTGGGCAGGTATGCTGGTAGACGCACTTCTGTCTAGTGTCTCTACACCATACGCTTCAGCTGTGTATCTTCACGATGACTGAATGCTTCTAAACACTTAGAGCTCGTGCGCCCTTTCAGTGGCATCCAAGCAAAGCTGCAGGGCGACCGCTCTCACGATGCACACACCTCCACTGAATTAGGGCCTCGGCATCGTTTTAGATACTAGATATGAAAAAGGTGCATAGCATTCAAATCCATTAGCATCATCACAAGGCATTTTAACATTACATTTGTCAATGAAAGAAAAGGCAGAGCTCTCCGAGAGGCTTTAAATACAATTTCAACGGCCGTGAAATGTTGAATGTGCCACTGACTCTTGTGTCTGAAGTTTCTTGTCAATGAAGATTACCAAGAATTTGA
This sequence comes from Mustela nigripes, assembly GCF_022355385.1. NCBI lineage: Eukaryota > Metazoa > Chordata > Mammalia > Carnivora > Mustelidae > Mustela > Mustela nigripes. The sequence goes on along the minus strand of NC_081557.1, from coordinate 89,667,348 downwards.
AGAGATCCGTATTGAACACCTGGGACAAGAATTGCATGGAGGCATTTCAAACAGAAAACCCGATACAAAAGGTTATGTTCATGGAAACAATATTAAACTACCATTTAAAAATTAGAAAACGTTTTTGAATTTCCAAAATCTAAATTCTCTGCAAATTTAACTTCTTTAATACCATCCCTGAGATTTTGTATTTTTATTCACTCCTTTGACAAACAGGATTGGAGAGGCAGGCAATATTCCCTCTTTGGGGAATAGATCCCTGAACAAACAGACAAAGACCTCTGTCCTTTGGAGTTTTTATTTTAGTGGAGAGAGGCAAAGAAAAGGTAATAATATAATATAGTATGTGAGGTGATGAGTACTAAGGGAAAAAAAATCGCACAGAATACAAGAAATTGAGAAAATAGGATGGTCAGGGCAGGCCTTATCGAGAAGGTGACATTCAGGCGAAGATTTGCAAGAAGTGAGGAAGTAAGCTATTAGACATCTGGGCAGAGGAAAGACCAGGTGCAAAGGCCCTGAGGCAGAGCACATCTGGCATTTTCAGAGAATAGCAAGGAGGCCTCTGTGGCTGGAGAGGAGTGAGTGTAAGAGAGTAGTTGAAGTTGGGGTTAGGGAGGTGATGGAGGACAGATTATAAGGAGGCTTGTGGGACATTTTAATAAGGCTTCTCTTTACTCTGAGAGAACTGGGGAGCCATCTGGGGCTGGTAACAGAAAAGTGACATTATCTGACACTCTCCAAGGATCACCCTGGTCATTGTATTGGGAAAAGCCTGCAGGGGTAGAGATCAGAGTAGGCGGACTAGTTAGGAAGCTATTATAAGAATTCAGAGGAGAAGTGACAATGGTTTAGAACAAAATAGAGCGGTGAAAGTGGTTAGTTTGTGAATGTATTCCAAAGGCAGAGCCCAGAGGATTTTCCAAGGTAGCCTGCGTACATACGTCTTACAGAATAGATACATCCATAGAATGTGTCGAGGATGCAGAATCTGAAAGCACAAGTTAAAGGGGACTCCGCAGATCTTAGCTTGAGCAGCTAGAAGGATACACAAGACCCTTGACTGGATTGGGAGAGGCAGCAGATACAGTAAGCTGGTGGTGATGGTGGGACGGGTGCGGGGGGTGGGGGGGAGTAGCAGGTGTTCAGATATAGATAAGCCATTTCTGAGTTATCTATTATACTTGGAAGTGGAGACGTCCAGCAGGTGGTTGGCTATCAAAGCCTGGAGTTCAGAGATATTGTATTTTATTTATACCATAACAATTGTAAGGAAAATACAACAAGCCTTCCCCTACCAAGCTATGTATCTCACCCACCTCTCCCCCTCCCTCCCTCCTCACCACTCCCCCCTTCTCAGTTGTCTCAAGTTCACCCCAGCGTGCCATCGAGTATTTTCCTTTTCTATGGAAAAGTCTGGGAAGCATTCCCAACAGCATGTGCTCCTAGGCATCCAAGAGGCCTGAGTTCTAATTTTGCTTTGTGTGTAGAATGGATAATCAGCGTTGGCCATTGCCATGGGAGAACCCTTTTTTCTGATGGCGTTGATTCAGATTGATGAGAGTTGGTGTCCCACCAGGTGTTTAATATTTTGAACTTTACCAGCATAGTGGTGGTGAAGAAAACACGTGACTTGGAGCCAGGAAGACATGGCTTTGTGCTCGCTCAACGCCTCACCTACTGTGTGGTGGCTGGGAACACCGGTCTGGTTTGCTAGGTCATTAGGTGCTGGCAGCTCAGTTCTAGAACCCCCTTTCTGTATTTGGGAGCCCATCAAGAGATTCTTGGTAGGAGCCAGGATCCACTAAACGTGCCCTGACCTTGGCAGCATGACCTACTAGCCTTCAGATGATACCACCTGGCTCTTTGGATTTTAAGATAAGGATATAAAGGCACAGAACTCATTTGAAATGCATTTTGGCAGTGGCCTAAGTGCCATCCAACATCCAGTGTCCAATGTCCAATGTCCGGCGGTCTCCTGATGGACTCTTTTCAGTGTGATCTTGGCCCTCGCTCAGCCGTTTTGGCTCATGCGTGTATTCTAAGCTTCCCATACATTCTGTAAGCATCAGCATCGTCCCCCAAATTTTCTTCTCTGTTTAAGTTAGCCAGAGTCAGTTTTTATTGCTTGCCGTCATGAACTCTAAGGCACTGACCTAGGGCAGGCTACTTACCTCTTCTGAGTCTCAGGTGGCTCTTGTTCTCAGTTCTCTCTACAGAAAGATGCTACCTATCACACTGAATGCAATGAGACAATAGCTTCAAGCACCTAGCATAGCACTTGGCAAACAGTAGCTACTCCAACACCATTATTTCCCTATAATAGAACTCTCTTTCCCCTGGCTGCCCTTGGTTCCTTCATCTTGGAAGTGGAGATGACTGAGAATGCAAATTCATCTCATTCTCTTAAATCTCTTAAGAGGACAGCAGACTGGTTCGTAGGGTCACAAGACACGGGTCCGCTTGAAAGGCGAGAGAACTGGGAACAGTGCAAAATGAGGGCAGGAACGGGCTTGCTGGTGTCAGGAGGAGTCTCATTAGCTAGTCCATAACTCAGCAGATCACAGCGTATGTGCCCCTGGTCCCTGAGTGTTCTGCAGTGCGGGGGATGCGGCCTCATCCATCAGCCCGCCGTGCAGAAGCGCAGACAGGAGCCACCGCAGTGACGCCTGAGTCAGCCGTGGAGCCGTTAGCGGTGGGACGGAGGCTGAGGCGGAGTGAGGTGTCGGTTCCACCAGCACCTGGTGTTTCTAAGGCTGTATTAGCAGGGGGCTGTCAATCTCGGCGCAGAAAAACAAGAGACAGAAAGAAGAAACAATCGAGAATCAGACAGCATCGAGAGAGGGAGCAAGAGGCTGGAGGACTATTTTAAGTAATGTCTGATAAATTACCTGCCCCTCCTGGCTTCCCTGGAAAGGAGATGCTGTGGAGTTGATGTTCGCATTTGACAACTCACCGAAACAGTGGGCCACGGGAATAAGACAAGACCAGGGCTGAAGGAGACAGCTGTGTGCCAAGTAGGGCCTCAAGTGGGGAGCCACGTCCAGTGGTCACAGGTGCACACGTGACCTCACACATAGCACTGCATGCGTGCGCACATGCACACACACACAGGTCCGTGATAGCTATGCTCATTCTTGCACATAGACCCACGTAAATTACACAGGCATGCCCACTCCATACTCCACATGTTACCCATGCGGCCTTCCCCCTCAAGGTCAAGGACAGTGATAAAACACATTCATTGGCAACGAGGATGCTATTTCCAGGGAGGCAGGAGAAGATGCCCAACCAGGAGTAGGCACCTTAATTATCCGGGAAGGGAGATGGGGAGAAGTTAGCTGCTCCCTCCTGCATCTTGTCTAGCTCTTTGCGCTGCCCCACGGACTCCACCACCACCACCACAAAGCCTATTAACAAGATAATTAATTTAATTAACAGCCTTCTGTGAAAATGGTAAGAATGCTGTAGCAAGGGGGTTTCTAAATAAGGTCCCTAGGTCTGAGTGGACACACAGCTTCTGCCCTGCCCTGCCTCTCTTGACATCTAACCCACCCTCCCTGCTGTCCCCAGCAGAACCATCTGGGCACAGGGTGAGCACATCAGATTCTCCATCTGTAAAATGGGGATTCAATTACTGACCTTTGTCTGCCTCTCAGGGTTGTTATGAAATGAAAATGAGATTATATCCATAAATGTGATTTGCATTTTGTCAGGTGTCCTGGGGAACATACAAGAAGCAAATTTGGAAGAGCCTGGTTGCCGTCCCTACATTTTTGTGACTAAAGCAGAATGCCTTACGCTCTTTTCCTCGGTTTTCTTGACACCCATGCCACCCTACCTTGGAGTCCTGAAGATCCAACGAGTGCTTTATAACGGTAGGCGTGAGCCAGCCTCACTCATTAAGCTGGTGATGGGCCTGGAACCCCAGGCCTTTGCCTGGGTGGGGTTGGAAGCAACTCAGTCATGGGCTAATAGCAGGGGTTCTGGTGATCTACAATTGCAGAGCACCCTGATGCCCATCTAAAGCCTGGCCCTTCTAGTGGAATATTCCAAAAGCCCCTTACTACTGGAAGGAGCTCAGTGGGGCTGTGACATCCCTTTTCTGGAACTCATGGCCAGAAAGGAAATGGCCTGGATGTTTCTTCCAGAAAACGTGCCAATGTCATGGACTTTGCAAAAAATCCAGTCTTCTTCTTTCCTTCCTTTCCTATAATCCTGAGGATTCCCTACAAAGAAGGTCCAGGAGACTCTGGACAGTCTTGAGGACTATAAACCCTAATGCCCTGTGAGTCTCTGAATGCACAAGGCCACGCATTACTTCCAATTCCCTCCTCTGTAACACGAAGACAGCATCCACCTCTGAGAGAAGTTGTGAACATCCATCAAGAAAGGCCTTGCCGGACAGACACAAGGCAAGTCTTCCACTTGGCCCTCCAGTAACTGAGAGCTCACTGCTGTTCAACAGCCTCTGGGCTCATGGGAGTCACTTTCCTGCCTCCGCATAACGACAAAGACCCCACGTGGAAGGCCTTTGGGAACCACCACACATGGCCAACATGGAAATGTCACATCTGGGATGCCCTCTGGAATTCCCTTAGGACAAGCTGCCCAATGGGAATCGGAGGCCTTGATGTGACCCAAATGTCACACACAGACTACAGTCACATAGTCACTAGAATCAAATGTGCCCTGTGTTATATCTGGAGCCTCCACTGGCTTTTCAGACCAACAAGACTAACAACTACACCAAGGGGAAGCCCTGGGAACTGTGTGTAAGAGGCTGCAGAGGCCTCAGCTGGGTTTTCCTCAGCCTTGCCCAGGACAGGGAGCAGCATGGTTGAGAAGCTATAGACCACACATGGCTGGATGGGCTGGGAAGAAGGGAAGAATGTGCTGGATTATTCCAACCTCCCCAGAGCTGTGGTAGCCAGCTCCCCAGCCTGGCCAGGACTGCCTCTTCTCTGGGCTCTGCCTCTACTAAAGCCACTGACAGCTGGGGCCAAGGAGAAAAGACTCTTGAGTCAACAGGAGAGAGCGGAAACGCTACCTATCATCTCTCACCCACTTGCTTTCTTGCTTGTGGGGGAAGATGGTCCAAGCATTTGTTCTTTCCTGAATGCTTATTGGGATCAATGCACAAGCAGGCCCAGAGGGGAGCCACGTAATGGGAACATTGTCTTCCAAGCGCCGAGCTCTCCCCCAGGATTCCAGAAGGCCAGCCATGGCTGGCTGCCCAGTGAAAGCCCTCCACGGATTTCTGCAGTATTGTCGGGATTCAAACTGTAGGTACCAACTTGCTCTTCATCGGGCAGACACGTCCATCTCTGCTCTACCTGCGAAGGAATGTGCTGTAGCGGGAAGAACAAAGAACTTGGGGCAGGAATCCCAGGGCCTCACGCATCTCAAGCCACTAAGTCACTGTGAGTGAGTCCTCATCTGGAAAGTGCGGTGCACAGCCTCTCCTGCGCTTCCTCCGTGGGCTCAAATGAAAGAATGCAAAAGCACTTTGAGCAAGGGAAGACATGACGTATGCTTTGAACACCAGCTCTGTGCATCTCCCCTCCTTAAGGATCACTTACCCTATGTCATCTCCTCGGCCCTCTTGGTGGCCTAACAGGTGGCTGTTCTTTGCCCCATTTTATGGATGAGGGACTGAGCCCTGCAGAGATTGAATAAGCCCCAGGTCTCATAGGCAGGAGGAGATGGTGAAGCTACCATGTCTCGCAGAACCCACACCCCTGGGAGCTGGTGAGAAATGCAGACTCTCAGGCACCGCGGCAGATCGAGGAGTCAGAGTCTGCATTTCAGCAAGCTCCCCAGCTGCCCGCTCTTCGCCATGCTGGTTTGGTCAAGTTCAGGTGCAAGCCCCGAACAGGCACTAGGGGTAGTATAACCAGAGCATCATAACCTTTGGGGCAAACTCTTCCCCTTGGAGGGTTTCTGAAACACCTGGATTCCTGTTTCTCGGAATCAAATCTTACTTTCCAAGGCAATCTATCAGGAAGTCAGAAGCCGCAGGCCCACCTGGGTTGCTCCAGCAGCAGGGTGACCCTTTCCAGCCGCACCCAGAGCCCAGGGAGCTTTTCCTTCCTGGAAGTGAGGCAGAAAGAAAATGCTGCTTCGATGGTTCTGGAACTTGCTTCCCCGAGGAATTTCTAGCTGGGAAGTCAGCTTTGAAGCATTTTCCTCCCCATTTCATGCTGCTGGGCCCCCCACTGGGTGGTGATTGGCTGCTCGGCCCATCTTGCAGGAGCCCTGCTAAGTGACATGATCTCTGTGCCTGCGCTCAGAGAAGCAGGTCCATGGCAGCAGCCCCGGTCTCCTGCGCCCCTCTCATGGGAGCTTTCTAGCACTTAGCTCCACCACAGACTTCCAGCCAAAATCAACAGTCTCCCAGGGGTCCTCGAAGCTCTGCACCCACCCAAACCCTCTAGCCCACCAGCCTTCAACAGCCAGCCAGTGGCAAGACGACCATGGTTCCTCCTCCCCTTTCCCTCACTGTCCTCCTGGCCATGGCCGGGCTGCTCCCAGAAAGGAGCCAGCCTGGATTGGGATGAGAAGCCTTCCCTCTGCTGCTTGGTGCAGCGCATACATGGCATAAAGGGACAGTAGCCAGAGCACTGTAGACGCCAAGCCTCAGCAAAGATGCTGGGGGACCTGAGACTCCTCCCCAGGGAGGGAGGCCAGGGAGGTTAATCCAGGGCGGTGGGGGGGGGGGGGGGGTTGGTGGCATTTGTGGCCCGCGCTCAAGTGGCCAAGCTTTGGAATTGGACACAAGGGTTCACGTGCAAGTGTTCGGCTCTCCGAGCCTCAGTTTACCTATCTGTAAAATGGAAATAATAATGCTTAATAGCACCTGCCTCACCAAATGAGGATTTCATGGGATCATGAAGGTTCGGAAATTAGCAGAAACGTGACAAAACGGTAAAGCACTTCATAAATTATGGTTGTCATTATTCTTCAGTGGGCTTGTCCCTGCTGCAGAACATATATCAAAAAGAAACTCAAAAATAACAAAACAGCTTATAAACAGCCATCAGGAAATGTAGGTGTTCATTCAGAAGGAGTATTGTGAGACCCTACTGTGCTTGGGCATAGGATGTGGCCCTGTCTCGAGGGCTTACAGAGGAGAGCGGACCAATGGTTGTCGTGGGTAGAATACAGGCTGAGAAGTGGTGCCCTGGGGGGCATTTGGAACATCTGACCTAGCCTGGTGACTAGAAAGGGTTCTTGGGGGAAGGGATACCAGAACTGTCTTAGAAAACGAGGTAAGGAAGCCAGGAAGGATGGATGGAGCACGGGGGAGGAGGTTGCATGTCACAGGAAGGAGGTGGAGAGCCAACAGGCAGGCCCAGGAGGGTCAGAGCACTTAGCACACTGCGCTGGGGTGGGGCGCAGGCACCGGGTGGGGCCAGACCGGGAAGGACCTGGTGTGCAGGCCTGGACTTGGGACTTTACCCAGAGTGCCGGTACACAGTAGGTAGTTGATAAATATTTACTGTCACTGGAGAAAAGGTAATGCTAAGCCTCTGAAAGATTTTAAGCTCGGGATCCACATGGTAAGCCGTCAATTCGGAAAGCTCTCTCCGGGTGGCAGGGGGAGAGGCTAGCTGTGAGGAGACCCAAGTCTAGGAGGGAGCGGACAGGATGGGTGCAGGGGCCGGAGGAACCAGCACCAGAGAGGGGCGTGGTGGGATAAGGGTCGGAGAGGATGGCTCTAGAACACAGCCGGAAAAACAATCACTTGGTAAAGAGAGAGCCAGCGGCTACACGTCGGGGGCCGGGAGCAGAGGGGGTTGTGTGGCGTGGGAAGTAGGCACACAGGAAAGACAGATGTGCTGGCCCAGAATGTCCGGAAGAGAAGGACCACTGAAGGAAACGAAAACCAGGACAGAAACGATTCCCCGGGGCATCAGCTTCGAAGTTCCTTCGGACCGTCCTGTGCAGGGACTTCGACCGGCTCTGTGCAGGGAGGGGCAAGCGGAGAGGAAAGGTCTCACCCCTGCTCACCAGGCCCCCCGGGGCAGGCATGTCAATAGAGCAGTATCGCCGTTCTCATCCGTGGTACAGAAGAGTCTCGAACTGGTGACAGGTCTCCACAGCGTTTGGGCCAAAAATGCAGCTAGAAGCTCTGTGTTTTGCTAATGACTGTGGTGAGGCTTTCACGGGAACATTCCACCACCCCAGAGGAAAGCACCCAAAGAGCAAATTGTTCTCCCTCCTCCCTGGGGTCCCCACATGGCCACCCAGGCGCCCCTCTTTGTGAATTTTTTAAAGGGGGTCTACAGGTGCATACGATGACGCCTTTCCTCGGCACTCGAAGTCCTGTGTCCAAACGATGCCAAAGGTCATAGCCCTCTTCCCCTCCCCACTCTGGGGGGCAGCCCCTCTCGCTCCCCTGTGCCTCCTTGGCCTGTGTCCCTTCCCTCTGCTGCGGAGTGGGGCAGGGTGTGTAGGACACCCAAGACAGCCACGCTGTTCTTTCTAGGTTCATTTATTTTGATAGCAGTTAAATCCCATTCCCCTCTGCAAGCCATCAATATTTCAGGACTATTGCTCATCCCAGGGTGGCAGAGATGGCCCCCTCCGTGTCGCAATGTGGCTTCCAGTTAAAAGTTCACCACAGAAAATTTGATGCCTAATAAATTGGAGCCTTCTCTGCTTTGAATCATTTTTAAACCACGACTGCCGCACAAAATATAATTATTACAAACTTGTCATTTGTAACAGAGAAATCTCATTAAAACAATTCCATGCTGGAAGGGCAGGTGGGAGGGGGAGGGGAGGGGGATGGTGGTGGCAGAGGAGGTTGAAGGAGCGGGAGACTAAGGAAAGCTTAGAAAGGGCAGGGGGATGCTCTTAATTACAGATTGATTACTTCTGGTGATTGAGCACAGAATATAATCAACTCAACATTTCCAGGCCGGAGCAGAAAGGTTGGGGACAGGCCAGGTGACAGGGACTGAGGGATCTTCCCGATCTCTATTCTGAGCTGAGCAGCTGGCTGAGGGGTGGGCGGCGGGTAGGTCAGAAGGGCACGAGGTGGCACCAGGCCTCCCCCATCAGACTTCTGGCCAGCCCAGGCCCAGGGCTGCTGCAGCATTTGCTAGGGGAGGTAGAGCTATCTGCTTCATCCACAGTAAACAGGGACTGCAATATTGTTGGAGCTGCAATATTGTTGGAGCTGCGGCCAATTATCAGGGAAATAGGATGTAGGTCTTGAAATCAAAGGGTTCACATCTCAGCTCTGACCCCTGGGAGCCAATACCTAGGGGGACCAATTCACCCAAAGTCCCCAAGCCTCAGTTTCCCAGTGAAATGCGCTTAACTTGCCCTCCTGGCGCTGTGGGGCTGGGCTAAGGATCACCTAAGATGAGGTTAATTACATTCCCTGGCATAGAACACACCCTGGAAAATCTAAATTTCCTGACAAAGACTGAGATGTGGAAAGAAGCTGCCAGGTAGCTGCTAGAAGTGACAGGCACTGTGTAGAGAGTCCTGGGAGGGTCCTTCTCCGGGGGGGGGGGGGGGGGGGCGGAGTCTAGCCCCGCTGGAAACAACAGTGCGGAGGCTGCAAAGTCTCTGGGCTGGGGCACCTGGGTGGCTCAGTAATTAAGCTTCTGCCTTTGGCTCAGGTCATGATCCCAGGGTCCTGGGATTGAGCCCCACATCAGGATCCCTGCTCGGCAGGAAGCCTGCTTCCCCCTCTCCCACTCCCCCTGCTTGTGTTCCCTCTCTCCCTATGTCTCTCCCCGTCAAATAAATAAAATCTTAAAAAAAAAAAAAAAGTTGCTGGGCTAGAGTCAGTGCAGGGCTCTAGTGTGTTTATGGGGTTGGGGCTTCCCTTTGCTTACTGCTGCCCACTGGGATTGTTTACCCCTCCTCCATGGTGCCCCGGGAACCTCCCCTAAGTACCTGCTTGCCGCCAAGGACAGCTGCCTGGAAGAGGAGCCGGAAAAGCCACAGCAGCTTCCCTGAACTTGTCCTCAGCTCTATGCTTGTGAAACAGGCGCCTTGAGCTCTTCCCCTTCCTCATCCCAACGCCTCTGCCCCCCCAGCCCTGCTTCTGCAGTGGACTTCAGTACAGCCCAGAGTACCCCCCTTGCTTCCCAGACTTCAGCCCCTCACCTCCGGGCTCTGCTTAGCTCAGGCCTTGGGGATCTGAACCAGGAACTGCCCTCTCCCTCCTGGCTCTGAGGAACCCCCCTGGGGAGGAGTTCCAGGCTCCTGCATCCTGGTGGGAACTGGAAAGAATATGGGTGGTGTTTTTATCCATTCCAGCCGCCACAACATGCCACAGACATTCCTGTCTCACTGTCCCAGAGGCTGAGAAGTCTAAGTTTCAGATGCCAGCAACCTTGGTTCTTGGCAAGGGCTCTCAGAGAACCACCTTCTTGCTGTATCTGAACATCGTGGACGCCAAGACAGAGCTTGGGTTTCTCTTCCTCTTCTACTGAGGGCACTAATCTCATGATGGGGGCTCCATCCTCATGACCTCAGGTAAACTCAGTCACCTCCCCCAGGCCCCACCTCCTAATACTTTCAAACTGGGCGTGAGGGCCTCCGCGTATAAATTTGGAAAGGGAAAAACATTCAGCCCATCGCAGGTGGTCTCAGTCCTAGCAGGTTCGGGGGGGCAGGAGAACCCCAATTCCAGAGGACCATTGCCTTCCCATCTCCAGGCTTTGACACAATCAATCCCCTGACAAGGCAGGATGCCCCCAACCTCTGGTTCTTCGCAAGTCTACAAAACACTGGTAGGCAGCCCGCAGGCACACACCTGAGCACAGGTATACACACACCACATTGTCCTGCGTCCCCCAGAAGCCTCCCAAGGGCAGGTACTCCCTGTCTCCAACCTTCATCCTGTCTACACATGGTAAGACCAAGACCAGCCTCTGGGGACAAAGATCCTCCCAGACTCCCTGGGACCAGACCTTTCCCAGCATACTGGGTCTGAATGTCACTTCCAGCCCCGTGGCCTTGAGCAGGTCACTTAACCTGTCTGGGGCTCGGCTTCTACTCTGTGGATTGGAGATGACCGTAACAGCTCTTCTGCTTACTTAGAAGGGACAAAGGATAGGCGAGGTGGTGTTAACTATGATTGTGTTCATCATACACCTATCACGGACTGGCCTGGGGTCATAGGGCAACCAAAAGGGGAAACATGCTGTCCTCCTGATGGGAGCTCCTTAGTCTTCCCCGAGGACTGGAAGCAAAGGTATCCAGGCTACACCTACCCCAAGGATCTCCGCCTTTGTCATGCATTCTACAAGCACGTCTCTGTGATTGGCTGGCCAGCCCGGACTCCCGTAGGCTGTATGGGTTCAGCCAAGAGCCCACAAGCAGAGGCAGGAGCGCATGGAAGGGGCACCTGTGTGCCTGTTGGTGAGACTGTGGGAGGCTACGTGGGCAGAGGCCTCCGTGGCTCCAAACAGCTCTGCAGCACAGCGGTGGCCAGGACCAACCAGTATGTGCGGTCGGGGTGGGCTGCCGCCTGAGGGTTGCCAGGGAAACCATGGCTGCAGGGGCCCCCAGCCACTCGCCTCCTTGCCATGGAGACAGCGAGCCGAGCTGGAGGCAGCAAGGGGAATGGAACAGGTGGCCCCCACCATGGGCTTTGAGAAACCGCAGCAGCTCCCACACCTGTCACCGGGGGAGGGGGCAGCCTTGGGATCAATTTTCCGATTGCAAAACCATGTTCAAATGTCAATTCCTCCTCTCTGGCTCGTGGGCTCTCTCCCTCCCCATCTCGTCAGTCTATCCCTGTCCTCTCTCCTGTTCCTGGCTTGCCTTTCATGTTAGCACGATGCTGATCTTAGAAGAATGAAATTTGGCAGCCTTCGAGTGCCTAATATGACCTCATCCTGTCTGGTGTTTTCAGGGAAGGACGCCTCCTGAAAGGCGGGGGTTGCATGGGGGTGGGGCGCACAGGGTGGCATGCTGGGAAACCGAGCTGGGGTGCTTGTAGGCTCTCTAGATTTAATGGGCCTCCTGCCCACACAGGGCTTGGGAGGTCTGGGGCTTTTCTCCTCAGTCAGACCCCTGGAGCCCAACTTATTTCCATCTCTAAGGCAGATCAGGAGTTTGGGCCAACTCTGGCAGTTTCCAGAAAACTCTTCAAACTTCTCCCGTAGCAACAGCACATGGGTTCCCTTCCAGGTCTTCTGGTTAAAAACTGGGCTAGGAGGGCTCTGTTGAGGTCATCCCATCCAGCCCTGGTCTCCCCCACAGTGTCCAGGACAAATGGCTGCCCCCTCCAGGGCCACAAGCCCTCTCTTACTGCAATGTAATCTCCCATCTGGAGGCGTGGGCTCACCAGAGGAGGAGAGAGGCCCCAGCATCTCCTTAAAATGAACTCTCAGGCCTGCACAGGAAGAGGGACCCTTCTAGCTTCTCCCCATCTCTACCCTTTATATGGGCTTTTTCCATTTTCTCATTAACTTTGTTAATCAAGCCATGTTAGCTTTCGTTTGTTTATCAGGACCCACTGACTATTTCTCCAGGTAAGCTGACAATGGAGAACTATGACTCCTGGAAGTCACCGACTTGCAGGGAAGAGTTCCTCTCATCAGATCCTCAGGTCCTGACCTCTCAGCTGCCCCCATGCCCAGCACCCCTGCCATCTTCAGCACAGCCCTGGCCCCTCAGTTGGGTTCTCCATCACACTAGCATCCGCACCCCTTCCCCCTCCTGCTCTGGGTACCAGGTTGTTGGCCTGCACACCCTGCCCACTGGCCCCACTCCACCCCACCCTGGCCATCTGTCCATCTGTTGGGCTTGCTGACTTGTCTCTGCCTGTCTGATGTTCAAGCCGTCAGCTGTGACAATCATATCTGATCATTAATAATGCAATAATGGAACAGTGACTGGAGAGACACTTGGATAATCAGCTAGCACAGGCTCATTAGTGGCACAGAACAATCACAGCGATGTAATAACAGATCCCAGGAAATTTCAATTAAACCTGGAACTTTGTTAGGGTTTCATTTTATTTTCAGCACGACGAAGGACAGCGTAATTGCAATCAACTAAAGCCAATGCAAATCTCTGAAAGAGACCCCTTCCCCCGGGTATGCCAGGGAATTAAGTCTTGTCTTCCTCAGCTCCTGCCCATCTTAATTCTGAACCATTTAATGAACTCCTCCTCTGCCCCAAAGAACGTTCCAACTTCGGTCCCTAGCTTCTCTTAACAACAGGATCATTCTGGCTTCTGGTTAGAGTGATAAAGATGATGATGCTAGGAATTAGCATTCATCGGGTGCTCAGCATACGTTGGGCGTCATGCTAAGCCCTTTACATGGATTATCTCATTTAGAACTCACTACAGTGTATAAAGGTACTCATTAATATTGTCACCACTGGACCTATGAGGTCACTGAGTCTCAAAGTTAAGAGAATCGCTGGGTAGCACATCTTGCAAATATCAGTGGTGTGACCCGATGTCCAAGCCAGAGCCACGCAGGTCCAAAGCCCACAACTGCTTGCTCGTTCCTTCTCTCCCCACCACCTCTGCCCTACTTCCTCCTTCTCTCTCTCTTTTCTCCCTCGCTGTATTAGGTATTGGAGAGCCTAGAAAATTTAGAAGAAGGATGGGGTAACCCAAGTACTGTACCACCCAACATGTGGGGTCCTTGGCCTCTAGTCTAGAGTGGACAGCTGGGGAGATTTTTAAAGAACGGTCTCTGTGAATGCTGCCTACATCAAACCACCCAACCAGAATCTCTGGGCATGGCGTCCAGGCATCTATATTTTTCCAAAGCTCCTCCGGTCATCCTAAAGCCCACTGTGCTAAAAACCTCACCCAGTACTTCACCTGGCTGGGGTGGACACGGGTATGGGCCACTGGCCCAGCCCTGCACCCCATGGGTCTGAGAGGGAAAGTGAGTTGGAATAAAGTTCCTTCTGAGAGGGTGTGTGATGACTCCCCTTCTATGATTTCAACTCTGGCTTCTGTTTCCTCCTCCCGGACAGGAAGGGTTGGCCGGGACGGTCCCGAAGACACCTGCTTGCTCCGGCAGCCTTCAGAGATTTCCCAGAATGGGCAATGCCTTATCTTAAGTTCATGTATTGCCATGGGCTTGTAGGGGAGATAATTCAGGGCCAGGAGCGCCTTTTCAGCACCCCTTAAGTCATTATTTCTCTAAAGTCAAACCTCATTATTTCATACTTGCTCTTAAATTAGTTCACTTTTACTTAAATGTTTTTTAAAACTAGATTTTACCTCATTATTATATATGGGAAGCCTTACCCCCTGCCACAAATTAAAGGTAACCATAAAAATTTTACCATTTAATTACTCTGTGTCATCAGGGGTGTGTGGAACACTGCATCTAAGCTCCGTTCTGCAAGTGTGATCCTGACGGCTAACCAGCTCCAGAGGGACTGCAGGTCCACTCCATTCCCTCCTACAGGAAAGAGCCTTGCGGGAGGGTCTACATCTTGAAGGAGGGAACTTTTTGTCTTACTGTTTGGGAGTCCTGTCCTTCCAGTGGGACTCAATTCTAAATCTACAGCATGGCCCTTCTCTGAACCTCAGTATTGACACCAGCAAAATGGGTGTCATGAGACAACAGGACACAACTTGTGGGCTTTGTGGTGGTGGGAGCTCATTTTCTCCTCCTCTCTCAGCTCAGCAGGTCAGGGACAGAAGGGACTCATAGAGAGAAAGAGAAGTCAGATGATTGTGCGGTGAGTGGAGGCACTGTGCGGTGAGTGGAGGCACTTTTGAAAAGCCCTTGAACTTCAAAGTAACAACTTTCTGAACTCCTGGGAGACAACTTCTCAGCCACAAATGGCAATCCAGAGGTCTGGGGGTGGAGACCACTTAGACCCATTGGCCTCCTGTCCTCATCTGCAACACTTGTTACAGACTTGTTACTTACTAAGCCTCAGCTCTGCACGCACTGTAAGGACTGTGACCCAGCCCTCCCCACCTAGAGCTCCATTCCCCAGGGGCAGCCGCGTAACAATGATGGGTGCCGCACTTTGCTAGGGGCTGCCTCTGGTGATTGCAGGGAAGGAAAGTTGTCGCTCAGCGCGTGGTCAGTCCGCAAGTTCTTGTCTCTAAACGCCTCCACTGAGCAGAGCTGACACCTGCCCTGTGTGGAATGCCAGTCTGCCGTCTTGTCTGCTTGGGGTCCTCTTGTGAGTGGGACCTTGCCTAGGGGTTAAGAGCGCAGGCTCTGGGGCTGGCCTAATTTAGGATTTGTGTCACTCCTGGAAAATTATTAACCTTTCTCAGCTTCAGGTTCCTTATTTGCAAAATAGGGACACTCTACAGATTACGTGATAGGATGTCTACAAATCGCTCAGCAGACAGCATGACACAGCCCTCCCGAAACATTCCTTGTAGTTGTTTTTGTACTTTCTAACAGAAATTCGAGTTTTGGAATGTGACGGACCTGGATTCAAAGGCTGGATCTATAGCTTGCTGTCCATATGACTTTGAGCTTGAGTTCCCATCCACAGAGAGAAGCAATTACAGTGGCTTTTCAGGCAAGGCGACAAAGGTCCCCAAGGCTGCCCACCTCCTTCTGCTGTCTGGTGCTGAGAGGAGGCCATGTGCCCAGCCAGCACGGGACGAGTCTAGACAAAACGCTCAAGGTTCACCTGTGTGCCCCTCATCTCCATCTACTCTGCTCCAACCCAGACCAAGGTAGCCCTTCAGAGGTGTTGTTGCTTTTTTGAGGTTCACTTTCATCACTACCCAGAGCCCCATGTCACTGAGAGGACAGACCCATCCTCCACTGCCAGATCAAGGCCAGCCACCCAGTGTAGACAACACTGACACTGACCAGGACAAGGGCCGAGTGCAGTCCAGGGAGGAGGAGGCCGGCGCCCCAGGTCAGGTCAAGGTGCAGGGCTGCGGGAGAGGGAAGGAGAAGGAAAAAGAAAAACTTCCCCCCTTCTCCTTCTCTCAACCCCCACTGCCTCTCCTTTAAACCCTCAGTAGCTCCTCGAAACTCTTCAAGGGGATGCTGTGGCAGAGGGGCACCCCGGAACTCCTTGCAGAAGACAGGTGTTTGAATTCTGTTTCTGCCTTTGCCAGGTGAACTTGGACGTCCCTGCTCAGAGCTGGGGAGGGTAGAGCTCTCCTCCAACCATAACCATGAGCAGCAAATGAGAAATTTCCAGAGATGCATCTTCTCTTCTTCCCCCTACCTCTCCTCCTTTGAACCCAAGGCTTCTCAGAAGGTACAAGATCTTCACTTCCTCTTCCTTCCCACCTCTGACCCTCTGTTTCCCAGGCTGGGACACCCTCAGCACTACCCACCTGGTGATACAGAAGCCATATTTTCTAGGCTCATGAGTTCCTGAAACATTAGGACACTGATGGTGTCATTAATCATTCGTCCTCTGGGTGCAGATGAAGGCTGACCCAAAGACCCCTTTCTCAACCACTGGAGATGCTCCCTGCCCCACCAACACTTACAGCAGAGTGCAAGAACAAAGACATGATACCTCAGAAGGGCACACAGCACTGCCCAGTGCTCCTGAGCCAGGAGAAGCTCTCTCCGGACCCCAAGGAGCCCCATCCCTCTCACCTGGCATAACTGGCCAGAAGCCACCAGCCCACAGTCTACTCTGTGGCATCCCACACTCCATACAAACAAGAGCTCATGTGCAGTGAAAAGCCCTCCGGGGATCACCTGTAGAAACAGGGTGGAGACTGCTGGGGACAGGAAGAGGAATTTATTTATTTGTTCTGTGCTTTGGGTTCACATTTAAATTGTCCTTCTGTAGATAAAGGCATCTCTCCAGCCGCTCAGCCCAGATCACGGCAGCTAATCTGCATCCGGCATATCAAAATAGCCTCCAAAGCAGATGGAGACCCAGAGCACACCAGGGAAGCAGAACCGGTTCTAGCGCTGAACGTGGGGATTTAAATAGAGTCACGTGAAGCCTTTTTGGGATTTTTCTGGGACGAGATGGGGTAAGGACGGGAGACTGGGATTGCCAAAATCGGGAAGATGCCGGGAGGAGGGGGGCAGAAGTTAAAGAAGGAAAACGAGAATTCATGCTGGCACTTGCCCTATGATTTTCTTCCCACCCTTGAATGGGAGCAACCTCCCAGGAGGTCAAGGTGTTCCTGTGTCTGCAGTGTTCAGATGGGAGCAAGGGAGGTGGGGGCTTTGCGTGTTGCCCTGACACAACATGGTGCTAGAGAAGGCATGGCTCTGGGGCCAGACCTGCTCAGGTTCTGCCCATGCAAACTTTGGATAAACTAAACTACTCCATGACCCTCAGTTTCCTGGTCTTTAAACTGGGATTGTGATGTTTATCTTTTAGGATTTTGACAAGGCTTAAGAGAAGGAATGGGTATCTGGGTCTTCCTCAAGGTCATAGGTTGACATCGGCATTGGGAGGTGGGCCTTTGGAGGCATTAGGTCAGGAGGGTGGAGCCCTCCGGAATAGGAGTAGTGTTTTTATAAGAGAGAACCCAGAGAGCTCTCTGGCCCCTTCCACCACATGAGAACACATTGAGAAGGGCTTCCTGGCGTCTATGAACTAGGACGTGGGCTCTCACCAGACATTGAATCTGCTGGCACCTTGATTTTGGATTTCCCAGCTTCCAGAACCATGAGAAATAATTGTTCTTAAAGCCCCTGAGCTAATCCAGAAGCTCAATCCCAGAGTCTGCTTTAGGGAAAGTATGTGTAGGGGACATGAGAGAACTCTGCCCAGAAAGGAGGGGTTCCGTTTGGGTCCTCACGGTCTTGACCCAAACTTCAGTCTCTTCTCAGAGCCAGCTTCCCCACATCCTGGGAGCTCGGCTGTGCTTTCAGGCTGACAAACAGATGCTTACTTCTAGATTCAGGGTCTGCTAGAGTGAAGGGGCCATGTCTGTTTTGCTCACTGCTGTATCCCCAGGGCCATGTACAGCACCTGGTACATGGGAGACCCTCAGTAACCACGGGCTGCTGGAATGACAGAGTGAGTGAGTGATTCTGGAAGAGGAAGAGAGCAGACTCGGACCATAACCAGTGACAAAACTTGGAATAAGGCAAACGAGTCTTTCAGGGCATGGTGGGACCTTCCCCAAATGCTCTCCACTGGCAGCTGCCCCAGCCCGTCCCAGCCCGTGGTCTGTCCGACTCCCTGGCTTGGGGGTCACTCAGACATGAATACCAGCCAACATACCCTGTTTTGGGCTCTGTCCTCTGTGTTGATACAATCATCTGGTTTTGAGAGAGGACGTCTGTGTTCCTCCTGGAATGGGAACTCCTCGGGGCAGGGATAGTCTTGGGAAGCTCTAGTCTTGGGTGCCGGGCACAAGGCCTGGCAGGTATTGGGGCAAGGCCAGCAGAAAAATGGCAGGGGGGGGGGCAGGTGCTTCACCGGGGCGTGGGCGGGGGGCAGGGTTCTGGCAGTCTTGGGAGGGGCCTGAAGCCTGGGCTCCCACTGCAGCCACAGCATGGCCCATCTCTGGCTTCCCCTTCCGGCCTGCTCTACCCACATCCAGCGTCCGACCCCATGCCTCGCTGTGCTCCCCGCTGCAGCCTGCCCTCGAAGCCGGCCTGGCCTCCCACTCACATGTTCATCCGTGGCCAGTCCCCGGGGGCTGCCAGGACTTAATCAACTGCCGAGCAGCTAAGGCTGCCTTTGTTCCCAGCAGTTCAGCAGAGGAAATCGATACTGTTAATGGAGGAAAATCTGGGTTGTGATGTTGGGCCCTGTGGCCCTGAGAGTGCCCACCTGCTGGGGAGGGAGGGGCTGAGCCCCGCTGGGAAGCAGAGAGAGCAGTAGGGCCGCGGGGGGGCTCGGGGACTAGGTTGGGAGAGCAGAGTGATGGCCTAAGAGGACAGGAAAATGCTAGGAGGGAGAAGCTGAGTCCCAGCAAGCGAGCGAGCAGCACCGGTCCAGGTGTGCTGGGGAAGGGAGGGGGCAGGGTGGGGCCGGTTGGCTGCAAGAAGCCAGGAGGAGCAACAGGGAGGACACCGGCCTTCAACAGCCCGGGGACAGGAGCGTGAGGTGCCAGCCAGCCCAGCAAGCAGGATGGTGTGGCATCTGCACATTCCTCCCTACTGAGGACCAAGGAAGCCGGCGAGGAGGCTGAAACGGGAATGGCCACAGTGGTGCGATGGGGTCAACTGGGGAAGAAAGACCTGAGCTCCACCACACTGCGGCCCTGAGAGGGGGGAGGAGCACAGAGAACCACCATGCGGTCCTGTCTCACTCATCCCGTCCGTGCCTGCTCGCCCGTCCCCACGCCCACTGCCACACACAGTCACTGTCAAAGGCCCCCACCCCGTGAAAGGCCCAGGGCGCGGACTCCATCAATGTCTGCACCAGCACCCACCAGCTCTGCTCTGCCAGGCACCGAGCTCCTGTGTCCTGCTCCCTCCGCCCCGGCACTCAGCACAGGGGTGATGGTGACCAGGCCTGCAAGCAGCTCTGTGTTTCCACTTCAAGCCCAGTGGCAGCCTGTCGTCTAAGCCAGCCTCCATCCCACCTGGCCATCTGGTGGGGCACCCGCCGCTCCGGGCTCCCAGGAGGCCAGCACCACGCAGGCCACTTGGCACTCCAGCCTCGCTGTGGGCTTAGGGCTGCTCAGTGCGCACCGGTCTTCTGGTGCCTGGGCCAGACCCGGAGTGCACGTCAAGGAAGGAGCATATCATTGCTGCGCAGACACAGGGGGAAGGACTGCCCCTGCCCCTGCGCTGGGCCCTAACTTCGCATTCCTCCCAGATCGTGGGCCTCCTCACTCAGAAGGTGCAGGCAGTGACATGTACCCGGCTACCTCACAGCACTCAGCAGAGTCCTCGAGTGGGGAAAGAGGGGTGCAAATACTGTGTTGAGTTCTGGACATATGCAGTCCTGAATGCCACGGGTACACACGTCCTATGGCTCTTTCTCCAGCCACACTATACAGGAGCTCTTCCCTAGCTGCAAGAATAGCCCTGAACTCAGTGGAAGGCACTATCGGCCCCTGAAGGTGTTTCTGGGCCAGGGTAGGGGGCAGGACAGAATCAGAGTGAAGTTAGGGGAGGAAACATCATAAACATACACAGAAATCATGAACTTGCCTTGTGCCTTGCCCCTCCCCACACCACAGCAGTACTTAAGGATGGCGTTTAGCTGTCCCAACTTAGAAAAACCGATGCTCTTCCCAATGATCCCCCAGGATTGCAGATACACGAGGCCTTGGTGGAAGGTTTGGGACCCAGCCAAGGCAGTGGGAGGTGTGTTCGGTGTCCCTGGCCCTGGGAAGTACAGGGAGGCAGCAGGTTATGAGAAGAGAGCTCCAGTGCTAGACAGGCTAGACAGAGAGCAGGGTCCCTCTGCTCCCTCAGTGGCCCTCAGACAACAGGGCCCACTCCCCCCCCTCCACCCCCCTACCAAACCCAGCCAAGAGCGGCAAGGTGGAGTCCCCCTGGCCCTTTGCAGACTGGCCAACTCTCACACCTGGGAGGGGCATGAGAGCTCAGCGCTCCCCACATCCTGACGCAGCACCAGAGAACAAGTCTGGGTGTGTGAACCTTCTCCATCCTGTATTGTTTCCTCCCCTTTCCGTGCAGCTCTGGCCCCTGGCTGACGCAGGAACCACTGCCCCCTTTCGGGGGAGGGGAGGAGGCAGGTGTTCCAGAGGCCTGGAGCCAGTGAGCTGTTCTCAGAGGGGGCAGGGCAGGGTCTGACGTTGCTGTTGCCTGGGAAGGACGCCAGCCCAGGGGGTTCATGCCAACGGGACTGACTGGAGGCAAGTCTCAGCAGGACTTTTTGCTGAACACTGTCGAAAACCAGCCTCAGCCTTGTCCCCTGCTCTGACCCAGGAAAAAACTCCCCTGGGGTTCCCAGCCAAGGCCTGCCACCTCTCTGGGGACCCAGATCCAGGGCCAAGCAATGATCAGGAGGCAGCAGCTCTCTCTGGCACACTCACATGTGACATCCCCTCGGTGATCAAGGCCGCCTCCATGGCCTCCAACCCAGCCTCACCCCTGGGCTTCTAAGCTCCGTGACCATGGCCACAGCCCCAGAATCTGCTTTGCCACTCAGCAATGAGAGGGCAGAAGGGTTTCTGAAGGTGCTCGTTTTCCCATTTTTAACCACAGGAATCAAGATGGGTCCGTGGCAAAAGTGGGCATGTTAAGTGTGGAACAAGAGCCACGTGAGAGCTGGAAGGACTTTTAGAGTCATTCATTGCACAACCCTCATTTCACGGACCAGAGGGGCGCACATGCCTGAGAATGCACAGCTGGTGGGGACGGAGCCCATCGCGGAGGAAGTCCAACCTGCCCCCAGCCTCCTCCTTACTCGAGGCCCCTTTTGCTGCCTGTCCCTCAGGGTCCTGGGATGAGATCTCAAGGTTCTGAGCAGTCAGGGATGCTTCCTGGAAATGTGCCTTTCAAAGGAGTGGAGGAGACCCTCGGGGAAAGGTGACAGTGGCAGAACCAGAGAGGGGCCAGCTGGAACTACTGCAGCTCTGACCCAGTGACCCAGGCGATTCTCCCGTGAGCTGTGACGTCTCAGGGGAAGCACTAGCTGTGAGTCGGGAGATGAAATCTGCTACGTGGAGTTCCGTGACTTTGTAGCAGCTGGAAATGAAATCTCTCTAAGCCTCTGTGCTGCTCTGGAAAATGGGTGCATTCTACCTCCTTCGCAGATTTATCGAGAGGGTTAAAAAGCACCTATATTTAGAGTGTGCAGCAACCCGTCTGGCTCATAATGGGCACCCAACCACTGCTGGTCTTTCCTTTTTGCACCCCCCTTTCCCTCCGTGGACTTTGTTCCTGAACGGTGAAAGGGAGAATTTCCAGTGACTTGCTGGAGTCGGCACAAGCGTTCTGCCGAACAGCCCATTGCCGTGTACCCCCACCGGACGCTCTGACTCCGACACAAAACGGAATTTCAGTCCTGGGTTACACGTGCCCTGTGAAGATAGCATTCATAGGTTTTCAGGAACAGTTCTGATTTATGCCTGTTCGTCATCCAAACTGTGACATTTTTAGAATGAAAGTGTTGCCAGGACAACAGGTATAAACTGGGAATCCTAGGAATCCTAGGAATACTCATCTGGGTCTCTATCCTCTGGGTCAGAAGCCTATGTCACACCCCTGCCTGGGACACTCAGGACTCTGGGCCCCGGCTCTGAAGCCTCCCGACCTTCACAATTCCCTGCTGCCCTGTCATTGGCCACTTGCGTCTCTGCCTCTCCCACACCCCATGAGCAAATTAGGCATGGGCATTCTGTCCCTGACACTGCTTGGCATATAGTATGTGCTCAGCAAACACAGGTGGCAAGGAAGAATGGAGGAATGACACAGTGAGGACAGGGAAACCAGGCAGAGAGGAGGGGGTTAATGCAGCCTCCGCTGGAACAGCTGGGAGAAGTCAGCTTAGCAGTAAAGAAGAGAGCTATTGTTTCCTACCAAGCAAGCCAGAGCAGGCTTCTGTGCTCTCCCCTCCATACCCGACACAAGCATCTCTGAGCATGGCACCTCGTGGCTGGCCAAGGAGCTGACATCTTTGTGCCCGCAGGTGACGGACCTAGAGGACAGCTGGTGTTTTGCTGAAAGGCTCTCAGAGTTGGAAAGTCTCTGCATCCAGAAGAAGGATGGCAATTGCAAACACAGAAAGGACCACGCCCTCCCTCTCCAGGCAGGGCCCGCCCCAGCCACAGCATCCAGAGTGGGTCTCCCGTGCACCCTAGGAGGCTGCCTGGTGCTGTCACTTGTCACTGGACAATGGAGAAGGATGTTTCTCTATTTTCCAGCTCAGATGAGCTTTTGAAGACGCTGTCTGGCTGTGATATAAATCCATTGAGAAAGCCCTGGAGGGAGCCCCTTGCAAAGCCCTAAATTGGACACTAAAAACAGATAAAAGCCAATGGTTTAAAGGCTTTGTGTGAGCTCCATTTGGGGGAAAGAATGAAAACAGGGATTTCGTTTGTCCCCTCTCACCAATACACTTCAGGCAGGAGGTGCCTGAGATTTCTAAATCCTTCGTGTCCCCGTGGCATAGATCCGAGTGGCCATAGAGCCACACTGCAGAGAGGGGTCCCAGAGCTAAGACAGCCTCCGGGGCCTGCTCCCCTGACTTCTCCGTCACCGCCACACGCAACCCTGCTGCCCAGACGCAGGACTCAGCATTTGAACAACCGAATGCAGGAATCCCAGCAGCTGCCCAGGGCTGAGCCAGGTCCGGGCACGCAGCATTTCTCTAGGGTGAGCCTGCCTGTCAAGTCTGAACCTGCCACTTCTGCAACCCCAAGCCTTCGCTTCCCAGGGCCCAGTCAGACAAAGGCATATCAAGCAACAAGGTGTTACAACCTGCCTGGACACCACCTGCTACCCTGTTCCAGTGGACCCGGAACGCAGCAAGGTGGAAAGACCAAAATGAAAACTCCGGGTGGGTTTTGGCCCATCACGTAATGCACAGTGCTGGCTTGAGGGACTGGCGCACATATCATCCTGTTGGGGTAAATCATGAAAAGTATGGCTCTTCGGGCCAGGAGTATAGGCCATCACTTTTGCAAAATATTCCCATGGAGGGCAGAGGGACAGTGCTGATCTAATTCTAATTCAGTCGTTCTTAACTCACATATTAGAATGCTCCCCAGGATGCATTTTAAAATCCCAACATCGGGGTCACACCCTAGACCCATGTAATCACAAATTCCGGGGTAAGACACAGGTGTCAACAGTTTCGAAGCTCCCAGATGATTTCAGTGCATGGCCGAAGCGGGCAACCCCTGTTCTATTGGGCTAGATCTATTAATGACTGTGTGGAGGCTGGGGTCAGTGGTTTCTGTATTTCTCAAGACTCTTGTCACTCCTGTCTTTACCCCCACCATTTAATTCAGACCTGAACTGGAAGGAGGGGGCTGGAGGGGGCTGCCCAGTGATGAAGGTTAAGAATGGCACTGTTTCGGGGCGCCTGGGTGGCTCAATGGGTTAAAGCCTCTGCCTTCAGCTCGGGTTGTAGGGCGCTCTGCTCAGCGGGGAGCCTGCTTCCTCCTCTCTCTCTGCCTGCCTCTCTGCCTACTTGTGATCTCCGTCTGTCAAATAAATAAATAAAATCTTTTAAAAAAGAATGCCACTGTTTCTTTCCCCCAGTTACGGTGAACTTGACCTCAATATAGTCTGCATTAGGATTTGCAGAATATGAAAACAGACCGCTGGGTCTGGGATCATGTCAGACATGGGAGGGATTCTGGAAATCATGTATGTCAACGATCCCTCCAGTTTTACAGGCGAGGACACCAAGGAGAGTGGGGATGTGGCCTATTAGTGTCACTGAGCACTTTTCTGAGTCCTGGGCTCTGTCCTTTATATGGTAACAACAATCTTGGGGCTTCTGTCTCCATGGGGTTTCCAGTTCTGCTAGTGAATGGCGGGGGTCTGGGACTGCAAAGCCTTTTGGCCTCTGGCAACCTCTCCATGAATACATCCCCCAAGATAGAGAGGAAAAGGGGAGTTGTCAAAGCACCAAGTTCAACGGACATGTTATTGAAACTCAGATTCTGGAATACCCACACGTCACAGGTTCCTCTCCAGGACTTGGTGGCCATGGTTTCTGTGTTGAGCCTCCATGTCCGTCTGCAGGTGGGTTTTCTCTTGAAGATTTCCATCCTCCAGGGTTCCAGCACTTGGGGGAGGCAATGGCATTTTGTCTGTGTCTTTCTTTCTTTTAAGATTTTACTTATTTATTTGAGAGAAAGGCAGAGAGAGAGAGAGCAGGAGCAGGTGGGAGGGGCAGAGGGAGAGGGAGGAGCAGGCTCCCTGTGGAGCAGAGACCCTGACTCCAGGCTCCATTCCAGGACCTGAGAGATCACAACCTGAGCCCAAGACGGAGGCTTAAGCAACTAAGACACCCAGGCGCTCCTGCAACGGCATTTTCACAGTCCCACGTATTCTTGGCTTGCACAGATCCTTGGGTACTCGTGAGTCCATCACTGCATTTGACTTTTCCACTGGGGGCTGGGGGCGACGGGCTGATTCAGTCCCCATTCTACGGACAGAGAAGCCGATGCCCAGACACTGGGACGCATCATTAGCAGCAGGACTCGCTCCAAATCCCCTGCTCTTTTTCACAACCCCACAGTTGTTGCTGTTTTCATGTTTTAATGTCAACCTGAGCCAAGCATGATTAGGTAGGTAAGGTCTGACGGCAGTTTAAAAAAAAAAAAAAAAAAAAAATTCTACAAAGCCAAAGAGAAATGGTTCAGGAATTACATTAACATTAATAATCGAGAGCTGACTGCCTGTACATTTAAACATTTCCAGACCTAGCTCTTACCCAAGGCTGGGAACAAGGGCATGGGCCCCATCACATGCCCTTACACAAGGATGTGGTTGTGGCAGGGGTGGGGGGGGGTCTCCTTTTTAACAGTCCAAGAGAGGGGCTGTGCTTCCCAGGTGGTGGAGGGGTTTCAGGGGGCAGGCTGCAGGCTGACCGCAGGCAGGAAAGCTTGTTTTTGAATTGTAGATTGCCTGGTGTGATTGGAAAGTCAGAAGTGTAGCCAGGCCCCCTGCAGACCTATTTATGTAGAACTGGTCTCCTCTTTGAGGCTGAATAAACATCAGAGACTGCCTAGCCTATTGTCAAAGCAGGTGCCAATTTCAAACCAAAGCTGAACATTTGGGGAGCGCTGGAACCCTGAACGGCCCCCACCCCCACCCCTGGTGTGCTCAGGATTTCCTTCTCCGGCTTCCCGTCTGCAACCAGTCCATGAAACTTTTAGCACCTGCCTCCTTCTCGGCTCCTGTTAAGTTCAGTCCCTTCTTTTCCTCCACCACTTCCGTTTCATCTCTAAATGATCTAATATTAATGTTCTCGTCATTACAGCGTTCAGAGGAAAAGAACAGGTTTGGTCCACAGAGAGAGGGAGTTGAGAAATTAATATAATATTTGTTCAGGATTGATTTCAAGCTGTAATCCCTGCTGCCAGAGAGACCCATCTGTTTAAAACTATCAGACACTAATTACCCAGAGCTCAAACACAATAGCAGGATTGAGGAGCGATGTCCTGATACTCCCACACACACTTGCAATTTAGCATTGTTATTTATTAGGGGAAAAAAAAATCTCTCCGTGAAGACGGATCCCCCATACACTTGACTGGCAGAGGTTCCCAGAGGACCGGGTGCAGAAGCGAAGAAGCCTGTGGAATTTCTTGATCAAACACTGCCCGGAATCACATCCATCAGGCTAAAAAGGCCAAATCCGTTCCACACTCTTGTCCTCCTGCCTCTCCAACCCAGTCGGACTCCCCACAGAACCAAGTCTTTGGTGAGCGTTAATAAAGATACCTTCATCCTCTGGGTAAAACCGGGGTTGAAACCGCTGATTCATCCTCGAACGTGTTCTTTCATCCTCCTGAGAAATCACGTGCCAAGTCCCACAAAGTCTGTTTCTACCACTTTCCTCATATGTGACCCCACTTCTTCATTTTCAAGGCTAACACCCAGGTTCTTGGACAGTAGTCCAAGTCTCAGATACCCAACTCCTGTCTCTGTCTCCCTCCAGTTCATCTATGTTAGGCTCCTTTGTTACCTGAGTGGGAGAACAGTGGGGGGGATGGGGAGGAGGGATAGGAGGAGGAGGGGGAGGACAGGGAGGAGGAGGAGGAGGGCAGAGGAGGAGGAAGAAGAGGAGGAGAGACGTGGAAAATTGGCAGTAACGTAGCTAATTAAGTCATTCACCTGTTCAAAAACCCCCAGTGGCCCCCCTGGGCCACCAAATAATTGGATATTTAACACCCTCCAAGCTCTGGCCTCAAGACATTTCCAGCTTTCCTTCTTCCTACTCTTTTCATTATGTGAATATGTAATATGAAATGGACCATTCTAGTCCCCAGATTCACGGGAGACATTCTTGTGTCTTCCCCTCTGTTAAGTTCATTCTTACTCTATGGAAGGCCTGACCCTGCTCCCCATGCCCCTTCCTTTTCCAAGCCCTCCTGTCTCCCACAGATCTCTCTCCTTTCTCCTCTGCGTCACTGTCTGGTTTTATTTGGGCCATGCTTTACCGCACCTACAATCTGCCTAACATACGTATGTGTATCCCTATTAGACTGCTCCTAGTAGACTGAAGCCCTTGAGTTGATGATCAATATTCATGGAACTCCCGTTCTGTACCAGCCCCTGAGCAAGGCACGGGGAAATAACCATAAATGGAACGACTCCGCTGTCTTACGAAGAGTACAGTGCGCAGAGAGGGCAGTAAGTCACCCACGGTCGTCACACACCACCACTGGGAGGCGCTCTGGGTCCTAAACAGGAGATGTAGCAGCTGGGGTTAGAGAGTGTCTCCTTGAAAAGGCAATGTTTAAGAAGGTAAGGATTAACAAGGCAAAGAGAGAAGAACCTTTTTGTTTCTGTTTTTTATCTGGAAGAAACAAGTTGTATCCGGCCTTTTCAGAGATCATACACAGGCTCCAGTCAGCTCCCACTGGAAGCAGTGTAGAGTACTGGAAACCCAGGAGGGAGGCCAACACAAGAGCTCAGATGTGAGGTCATAATGACCTAAATTCGGCTGGGGAGGAGGGGTCGAGTTGAAGAGATACTGAGGAAGAAGAATCACCAGAACTTCATTTCCAGTTGGCTATTGGTGGAAGAAGAGGGCAGAAGTCCAGGTTTCTGGATTCTGGGTGGATGGCAGGGCCCACAACCAGGAGATGCTATCTCAGGAGCCAGAACACACTGGAAGTGGGTCAGAAAAGGAGCCACGTTTTGGATCTACCGAGTCTGACATTCTGCAGATGTTAGGACACTTGAAGCACTTACACAGGGTCTGCCTCTGAAACCCCTTTCTGGAGGCATACTTGGCATATAATAAACCACACATACTCAAAACGGAGTTTGGTAAGTTTTGACACAGACCTACCCCTGTGAAGCCACCCCTACAATCAAACAGTGAACATACCCACCGCTCTGGAAGTCTCCTGGTGCCTGCCGTAGCCCCTCCTTCCCATCCCTCCTCACCTCTTCTCCCAGGCAACCACTGATCTGTTTTCTGCCACTACAGGTTACTCTGTGTTTTCTTTCCTTTTCTTCCCCCGCCCCCAAGATTTGATTTATTGATTTGTCAGAGAGAGAGAGAGAGAGAATAAGCAGGGGGAGGAGCAGAAGCAGAGGGAGAAGAGGCTCCCCACTGAGCAACGAGCCTGGTGTGGGGCTCACTTGAGCTGAAGGCAGCTGCTTAACCGACTGAGCCACCCAGGCGCCGTCCAGCTGGAGTCGGACGTAAATGAGAGCATACAGTACACACCGTATACCCTCATTCATTGTGTGGCTTTTTTCGTTCAGGGTAATTATGTTGAGACTCTCCATGTGGTTCCGTGTTCCATTAATTCATCCTTTTGTATCAGTGAATAGTATTCCATCGATCGGATATGCCGCAACCTGTGTATCTGTTCACTCGCGGATGGGCACTTGGATTGTTTCCAGTTTGGAACTATTACAAATGGAGCTGCCATAAACATTCGCTTACAAATCCTTCACCTGATGAAAAACTATCTATTTCCCTTTCCCTTGAGCAAATACTAGGAGTGAAATGACGAGCTCAAATATGGCTGTTCTCCCGCCATGTATTTCTGGCAAGAACCACCCGAGTTTATGTGGGCTCTGCCGATGAAGGGCAGTGTCTCCCGTAAGACTGCCCCTGCGTCAGATGCCAGCCACAAGTTTGGGGATCCCCAGGCCACCTGTACTTCTGACCAAATGGCTGCAAATTCAGACATTCTTACAACTTCCTCAGCTTCGATCATTCACCAGCCGACCTCACAGAGCTATAGAAAGCATGATAGTCACAAATTTATGACAAAGGATGCAGATCAGGACCAGCCAAATGAAGAGACATATCAGGGGTGGGGGGTGGGTATGGGAGGGTCCTGAATGCAGAGTTTGCAGCCCCCTGCCTGTCTGGAATGCAGAAACACTGTCCTCCTAGCGCGTGGATGTGTTCACCAACCAGGAGGCTCCACTGAGCACTGGCGCCCATAATTTTTATTGGGGTTTTGTAGTGTAGAAAGGGATGATTGAATCCTTGGCCATGTGACTGACTCAATCTCCAAACCTCTTCCTCGGTCTGAAGGACGTCCTTTCCAAGTCACACAGCTCCAAGCCCAACCCTCTAGTGACAGGAGCCGGCCTCCATCCTGAGTCATCTTTTTAGCATAAGCTCAGGTGTGGTCCCAGGGCCGGCTGCGAATAACAAATGTATCCCTTTCAAGGGTTTATAAACTCCCTCCCAGGAACCAAGAATAAAGATCCATCAAATTCTTTGTGTACGACAATGGTGTTCTATAGTCAATAAATCTTTGTTAAATGTATTAATGACGAAATTAATAAATGAAAACCTGCAAAAAATGAGTGACCAAGAATAACTCTTTTTAGTTGCATACAAATGAAGACCATCTCCAACTAATTAAGCAAAATGTTGGCTTACAGAGTGGAAAATAACTAAGAGTGTTCAAAGAACGAAATGCTGCAGGTATCCGACCACCCAGAGCCAGAATCAAGAATGGGGCCGTCAGGGGCGCCTGGGTGGCTCAGTGGGTTAAGCCGCTGCCTTTGGCTCAGGTCATGATCTCAGGGTCCTGGGATCGAGTCCCACATCGGGCTCTTTGTTCGGCAGGAAGCCTGCTTCCTCCTCTCTCTCTCTCTCTCTGCCTGCCTTTCTGCCTACTTGTGATCTCTCTCTGTCAAATAAATAAATAAAATCTTTAAAAAAAAAAAAAAAAAAAAAAAGAATGGGGCCGTCAGGAATCTGCCTCCCTCCATCCAGATCTCATTTCCATTTATCTATTCCAGCAGCAGAAAGGCTTTCTTTAGGTCCCCTTGTGCCAGGGAAGACAGCCTTCTAATGCCCTGATTCATAGCCTTTTCTTTTGCTTTGGCAATCTCTTAGCACGAATATGTAAGTTTGAGAAAAGAACTTGAAAGACCCCTCTCCCCTTGCTAAAGGCTTGTTTAAGTAACCTGATGTCCCCAAAGCACCCCCTATCCCCTTGCTGAAGGCTTGGCTTGATTGTTCCCATAGCCGGATGGCAACACATACCAGGATGTCTATTGTCTGTGATCACCCGGTCTGTCAAAAGAAAAGACAAATGAGGAATAGAGTGTACCTGGGACTTTCCAGAGTGCTGAGCCAAGGCCCACCAGAACAAACCGTTGTGTCCTTGCCTTAAACCCAGTGCCTGACAATGCTTGATTTAAGTTAACCAATCAGATCCCTGTAACCAAGCATCTGCTTCTGTAAGCTCGCTTCCCGCCACCCCAACCCTTGCCCTATATAATCTGCTCCCCAATCTATCCCGGCGCGCTCAGCCCACAAGGGCTGATGCGTCCGCAGGCGCCTGTGTAACCAATAAACCTCTTGCAACTTGCATCCAGTGGAGGCTTGGTGTCTGCTTCTTGGGTGCGGATCGAGGGTCTTTCAAACTCTTAGTGGGCCCTATTTGAGTCACGTGCTCAATTTCTCGGTATGAACAAGGTCTCAAGGGAGGAGGCGACTGTCCAGGCAGAGGTCACTTTTCTATTCCCGTGGCCTGTTGTGGTGATTGACACACCAGTGGGAACCATGGGGACTGGTGGGTCCCCCAAGGGAGAGGTTGCAAACAGATAAACATCAGATTCATATCACGTGCTAAGCCTATGTTTTAAAGTCTAGAAAGTGCTTCAAATATTATTTCACATAATCCTCACCGTGGTTCAGTGAAGTAGGATTGCATTTCACAGATAAGGGCCTGAGGTTTGGTGAGGTTTAAGTTCAACTGGAAAATCAAGCAGCCGTTCAGACCTACTGATTCCCCAGCCCCTCAGCCAGCGGCGGGGGGGGGGGGGGGGGGGGGGGGGGGCGCGTCGCATTTGACCACCAATCCTCCCAGGACACCTCCCATAACCTCGAGGGCTCCCTCTCGAACTTCTCAGTGAGGAGCCTGCCAGATATGAAATGTGGAGGAAAGCGGAAGAACAAATGGGAAACGCCCACCTTGCAGCCTGAATTCTGTGATGTAGCTAAGGGCACTCCTTCCGACTCCTCGGACAAGGAAATCCTGGATTCTCTTTGCCGGTAGGCTCTGTTTTCACCTGGCGAGGGTGGTCCAGCAGGACCTTGTGTGCTCTTTCCAGGAGCAGAGGCATTGAACTCACCAGGGTCTGTTTTAGCTCTAACCTTTGAAGCTGGGATGGAAACCAAGCTCATTTCTGGCTCTTGATCTGAAGAGAATAGAGAGAGAGCTGCATGGCTATTCCTGTGGGAAGCCGGCCCTGCCTCCACGGTCATCAGCAAACTGTGTAGTATGTCCACGTCAGGACCTATGACTCCCCTGGGAGACTATCAAATTAAGACCCTTCAATCGGAGGGCCTAATGCTATTGATTAAAGAGCAGACGCCAAAATCTGGATTCCCCTGACTGTTGGCCGGACAGATTTATGTTCTCCCTGCCTCTAAATCTTGAGCTAGTATACACCTGGCACCCCTAGGAACTCGGTGCTCAGACGATAAGCAGAGCCCTCTCCCCTTTTCCTGGAACATTTCTGTGTCAGCCTCAGTGAGGGGCTGTCTGTGTGGCCTGGTGTCCTGCGAACTTATGAACAGCAGCAAATGTCACATGCAAGGAACCCCACTCAACTGAAAGAATTCACACTATATTTCATAATCTCCCAGTCTTTGCAGTTTTGGTGCCCTTTGTATTGAGACGAACACCATGGACAGCTATTGAAATTGACCTGCTGGTCCAAACAATGGAACATTCTTCTTGCCTGCCAATCCAGCTCCCGTGTTGAAGGCACAGCGCTTGTGGGATGTGTGTGATGCCTTCCCCGAGGCCCCAGACACTATCACTGTTCCTGTGGCCCTTGGTACATACAAAGCACTTATCACACAGCCCTGTGTCTATGTACATTTGTTTTCCCCAAGGTTGTAAGTGCCTTGGGAAGAAGGACCATGTTTTCTCATCTCACCAACACCCACCCCACCCCTAACCGCCCGCTTTGCCTTGTGATTGGCGGGGCTGGGTAATCAGGAAAGGATCATTCAGTGAAGAATTCAATGAATGGATGAACAGATTACTTGAGCAGATCAGGGGCTCTCCTCACTTGGAAATCTCTGTGGCCACGGGTCACAGGTTGGAGAACATTGATCAGAATCTCAGCCTAGCGCAACTGCTTTGACGGTCTCAGCATCCAATGACCAGTCGCCCAAGTCACCTGTGCTTTCTTCTAGGGGCTGTCTCCATTCCCACCACCCCTGGGGATTGCATATGATGAAACGGAGATGCTAACAGGAAAACAGCCATTTCTGGGGCCTGCACCGAAGGCGGAGGTGAGATGGAGTGATGTGGATAGAAGTCACAAAGGAGGCAGGGACACCTGCCCGCAGAGCCTCACCTGCCAGACTCCTGGCCCTGGAAACCACAGCAGCAAGACAGAACACAGCGGTAACTCCCAGAGCTGCAGAGGGCAGGATTTAGGTCACACCAATTCCTTCATGCAGCAAGACCCTAGAAGTGGGGAAGTGGGGAAAGACAGAGAATAGAATTTCCTTTTCAGGAGCTCTTGAAAAAAGCTGTTACTTCTCGCACATGGTCACCCTCCCCAACCCAGGCAGAGGCCAGGCCCCAGTCCTGCCTACAGGCAAGGGGAAGAGATTGGAATTGCCACCAGCACAGAGAGGGTTGTGGGAAAGAGAGGGTTGTGGGAATAGCCTGGCATCCTGTCGCCAGCATGCCAGGCAGGCCACTGGGACAGCATGGAGGGCTTCTCCAAGTCCCCATTCCAGGGCCAGCAGTGTCGGTAATTAGAAGGCACTCCTTCCTGACCTGAGCAGAAGCGAGTGTAACGGGAGAGGCCCAGTCTTACACAGAGGGAGGTTGGGGGGGATGCTGCTGCTGGCTGTGATCCTTCCTCCCCTCATGGTGGGTGTGAGGCCCAGCCAGGTGCAGGAAGCAGCTGAACTAAAACAATGTCGTGAGGGTGGGAGGGGGAGGGAGAGATGGTGGCGTTACAAGGAAATGCTCATTCCGACAAAAGGAAATCAAAGCCCCAATGATCCCACAGGGAGGAAAGGTGAGCGGGAGGGAAATGAAATGGAAAACAGCAACAAATTGGAAATCAGGCATGGGGTGGAGGGAGGGTATGTGGAGGCTGTCAAGGAGGGAGACAGCTCCCTAAAGGGCCGGGCCTTCTGGAGAGGACCTGAGACCTAGCAGGTCTGAATCGCATTTCCCTGGAGACCAGGGGAGCCCAGCATCTGCTGCTGCTGCCCAGAAGAGGTTGGCCTCGATGAGGCACCTCCAGGCCCAGAAATCTTCCTGCTGCTCCAGTGGAAGTCATCTTAGCAGTCACCTCGAAAAGCTGGTGAAATCTATTGCAAATAGGGAAATCCTGGGAAGGCAGAGGGCCTCCTGGGTATCCTTGAGAACATTCCTGATCTTGACTTCATTTCCATGAACGTGCTGGTAGCCAGGCACATCAGTACAGCTGCACAAAGAAGCCAGCATGCAGTGTGGGCTCCACCAAAGTCTGCATCCAAACGGTCCCCTGCCCTTGGTGGGTCCCCTGGGGCTTGAGCATCCTTGCTAGAAGGTTTCCATAGGCACAGGGCTCCTCTCACAAGCCCTCCTTCCAGGGTCCTGGAGCCACCTGTGGATGGCCCGACTCCCCCTCCAATCTCCTATTCCCCCAGCATGGCCTTCCAGATCCTTCCACGCCTGAGTCTCTGGCTCTTGTCTCCCACCATTGGGAAGGACCATCCTCCTGCAAAAGCCTTGGCTTGGGGTCACTGGGCACTTTCTTAATGGCACTGGGTCACCTGTGCCTGTCCCTCGGTCTCTCCTGTTTCTTCAAGACTGCCTTAACCCGAGAGGCCCTAGCAGGCAGCTCAGTCTCTTCCTTCCATGATCCCCTCTCTAAGCCTGGCGTTCAGGCCAGAGTGAACACCCCACCAGCTGTGTCAGATTTGCAAGGCTGACTTGCTTTATGATGTCACCCTTATAAACCAACGTGCTGGTCTCAGGGTCCTTCCTGCAACCTGCAAAGTCACCTGGAAGGAAGGAGTCTGAACTGAGATGGATTTCCAGTGTTCATTTCCAATCAAAAGGACTTAAAACTCTGTGTGAGAAGAGCGGTTTAAGGAGGTAGGGCTGTTCTCCTGGAGGAGCTTTATGTGCTGGCACCTTCCAGCGTGAGCCAGGCCGTCACGGAACCGAGATTAGACTCCATCCTTGTGCTCCAAAATCAGAGCTGGTTGGGGGTTGAGGGGGGGTTGTACCAACTCAGTGTGGACAGACTTCAGCTCAATGGTTGGAAACGCCACAGAACCTTCCGGGTGGCCCTGAGCCTGAAGACATACTGAGCTCCCTGGTCCTGGAAGGTTACAAGTGCAGTGATGACCAACCTCTAGAGGAGGTATAAGCATGGAATGGGGCGAAGGGGAGGCAGCTGGCAGGGAGGGAGAGGCAAAGGGCCCAGGTGAATTTCGAAGTCTTTGCAGCCCTGGACAGTCTGACCATTACTATAGGACAATGGCTTCAAACAGCAAAGGACTTCAAAAGCCTCCAGAAACCATGGTCCTAATCATGCATCATAAAGTCTGGATGGCTCTCCAGAGGTCATCTTCTACCACCTCCCTGTCCTAGGTGGCCCCATCTGGCAGTGAGTAGATCCCGGGCACAGGTGGTATTTCTACGGGGCTGCAGCCGGTGGTAGTGGGGCTCCGTGGTGGCAGGTGGAGAGGAGGCAAGCTCTGGGCTGGCACTGAGCTGGGAAAAACCTTGTGGAGGGCCCCTCCCTCCACCATGAATGGGTAACAGCATGCAGATGTCTGTCCTCTCCAGGCTGGAGGGAGCTCAGCTCAGCCGGCGGCCACGAAACAAGTGTCTCTCCATTGTGGAGCTGCCTCGCCAGCTGCTGACAAAGGCGGAGTTTGCAGACAGATTGAACGTACAGAGGGATAAAAGTCGCTGGGAGACAAATACGCACACTCAGAATTTCCTGAGCTTCAGCTGTTTGGAAGCTCCTGTCATGAACGCACCTCCAGCAAAGAGAAAGGAGATGAGCGGGAAGTGGCAGCTGCAGATAGAGGCTGGGGAGGTTTCCCCAGCGCTGGGACTCCTCTAGAACTCTCCTCCTTCATCATGGAAGCTTCCTTTCCAAGTAACTGGTGTGACTCGTGAATGCAGTGCCTTTACTCCTAAAGGAGCAGGACGCTGGTGGCCTTGCTGCAGGCTGGCTCTCGATGGCGATTTCCCCAGAGCCCGCTGGGGGGCTAGCTTGTGCTGGCTAATGGGGGCCAGTGCCCCTTGGGGGACCAACCCTCCGAGCCTTGGAAGCATCTCATGATCTTTCCCCTTTCTGTACAGGTGGTTGGCGTCCTGTGGGCACAACCACAGGATCTCAGAGCAGGTCCTGGGCCAAATTGTCTTCCCGATAATAGGACAAGGAGATGAACTGGGCTGAGGTCCCACTGCAGGCGTCTGTGCTGTTGGCTAACTCCTGCTGCCTAATCCTTCAGACCCTGCTCTGCTGTCACCTCCTTGGCCTGCGCCCCACACCTGGCTGAGATACAGCCTCTTTGTCCTCATCACCCAGACTTGCCTCTCCCTCTGCTGAGCACAGCACATGGTCTGTCCCTGTTTCCTGTTCTGCCTCACCCAGGAGACTCGGGAGATCCTCGAGGGGCCTCCGCAGGGTCTGTCCAATGGAATGAGTCTGCACCTAAGATTATAAATGGCTCAAGAGCAGAGCAGGGCGGGGGCGAGGGTGAACAAGTGAGGCACCCACTCTGGGACTCCCCTAAGCCAGGTAAGCATCTGAGAGTGCCTGCTTCCCTGTAACACTTCAGCTCTTGGCCCTGGGGCCCAGATTCATTGTTAAGAACCAGCCCCATGCAGCCACTTTGGAAAACAGTGTGAAATT
This sequence comes from Mustela nigripes, assembly GCF_022355385.1. NCBI lineage: Eukaryota > Metazoa > Chordata > Mammalia > Carnivora > Mustelidae > Mustela > Mustela nigripes. The sequence continues at coordinate 89,631,481 of NC_081557.1, read as the reverse complement.
CCTAAAAAAAAATTAAAAATAGAGCTGACTTATGACCCTGCAATTGCACTACTATGTATTTACTTCAAAGATACAGATGTAGTGAAAAGGCCATATGCATCCCAATGTTCATAGCAGCAATGTCCACAACAGCCAAACTGTGGAAAGAGTCAAGTTGCCCTTCAACAGACGAATGGATAAAGACGACGTGGTCCATATATACAATAGAATATTACGCAGCCATCAAAAAGGATGATTACCCCACTTTTGCAATAACATGGTTGGGACTGGATAGGATTATGCTGAATGAAATAAGCAAAGAAAGCCAATTATCATATAGTTTCACTTACTTGTGTAACATAAGGAATAGCATGGAGGACATTAGGAGGAAGAAGGGAAAAATGAAGGAGGAGGGGAATCTGAGGGGGAGAAAACCATGAGAGACTGTGGACTCCAAGAAACAAACTGAGGGTTTGGAGGGGAGGGGCTTAGGGGGATGGGCTGGCCTGGTGATGGGTATTAAGGAGGGCACAGGACACATGGAGCACTGCGGGTTATACACGAACAATGAATCATGGAACACCACATCAAAAACTAATGATGTACTGTATGGTGACTAATATCACACAGTAAAAAAATAAAAGAATGAATTAATTAATTAAAAAAAAGAACCGACCCCGCAAAGACAATATGTTATTTCACGCACTCCTCAGAGCAGCCTTCAAAGATCGGCGTTGCCCCCTCCTAGGAAGCACGAGGCAGTGGAGGCTGGGCACTGCCCTGGACCTTGCTGCTGGTCCCAGAGCTCTGAGAGAAGCAGAGCCTGAACCCCAAGTGTTCCAAATGCCGAGGTCGTGCTCTTCATAAGATCCCCACTTCCTCCAGCACCCACGCACAGCTGCTGCCCCAGGTCACATCAGAGCAACTTTGAAGGGGAGTCTCTGGGGCTTTCAAGGTCTTGGCTAACCCTGAGGGGACAGAGGCCTACCACTCTGGACTCAATGGGAGCGAGTTTCCCTCTGGCCAGTGCCCCCTAATCCTGACTCGGTAGTTCCAGCCAGTACCCCCCTGCCAGGGAGGCCCCATCCGCAGCAACTCGTGGCTCCTCACTGCCTCTGAGCAATCAGTCCTTGCTTGGGTCTGCCCTCATCTGCAAGCCATGCAATGCGCAGCCTACCCTCGCACCCAGGACCCTAGGGAGACCCTCTGTGAGCACTTCCTGCCCTATGCCGTCCAGGCTGCCCACTGCTGCTGCTGCTCAGTTGGGACCCCAGGGCAGGGGGCAGCCGTCTGTTCTGCCCGCTGTCATAGGCTGAAGGAGTGGCCCCAGAGGGGCCTGGCACTACGGGGACCCTGCCCAGACTCAGAGAGCTGAGCCCCAGGCATTCAGGGAGATCTATCAGCAGCACTACTGGGCCTGGAGGGTTCTGCAGCCTGGCCCCACCGCTCTGGCCCCTGCCATGCTCCCTTTCCAGCAGGGATAGCCATGGAGAAGCGGGAGCAGACAAGATGCACCAAGGATACCACTGAAGGGGCACAGGATGCAGAGCCCATGGCCATCAGCACACCAGCTGTGCTCCAGGTTTCCAGAGAGAAGAAAGCATCCAGGGCTCAGGGCACATTCCAGAGGTGAGATCAGCAGGTGGCCCTACTTAGAGCCAAACCTTCTCCCCTGATGGAGAGACCAGAGCCCCACCCAGGAAAGAGGACTCCGGAAAGGAGTCTCTGACCCTTCCCAACCACTACTACACTCACGACCTCTCACTGCCTGAAATCCTGGGGTACCAGTCCTCCATGGACCTCCCTGCCCCCTTCCCTGCCCAAGCTACAGAGCCTCACATATTCACCTGTCCAGGCATCTTGGGGAGAAGCCCCAAGGGGCTATGAAGGGGCTTCGGGAAGTGACTCAGACCAGATCGCATCTGTGGGTGGGCACTGGAGTCAGCAGGGAAGCTCAGTACACACAGAGACCCCAGGCCCCTGCCAGAGCTGAGCTGGGATTGGGGGGCACTGGCTGGAGTGACCAGCTGCCTCACCCCTACACTGAGTTGAGAACCAGCCCCTCAGGCTGGCTTTCCTGGGAATCCATGGTCCAGCCCAGCCTTCTCCCACCTTGTCTGTCCCCAGGCCTGAAGGGTTCTCTGTTACCCCTCTAAGCCACCCCCCATTTCCCCACCTTCCACCCTCTTCTCCTGGACACCCGAGACACCTGTGCCCACCTCCCCTTGGTTCTGTTCTGCATCTGCCAATATCTGACTGATCTCGAAAATCCGTATCAAATGCCAGCCACCTTCCCCTTCTCCTGTGCCCTAAACCTTCGACCTCCCGGAGCCCTGTGCCTGGTGTTTGCATCAGTCCCCTCCACCCTGACCCCAGACACCCCAAACTGATCTCTAAGTTCCTTAAGGGCAGAGAGTACCCCCATCCTCACTACTGTGCTTCCCCTCTGCCCACCTGACCCTTTCCACTCCCACAGCACCTTCAACACCACAAGCTTTTCCTTTAGCTGACCTTTGTGGACAGGAAGTTCTGCCTTGCGTCTAGCCTAATTCTGTCCTGCTTGTGGTTCATTTCCATTCCTCAGTGGAGTTGGAAAGCAGTGGATTATCTTCCCTAAATAATAACCCTTCTTGGGTTTTAAGACTATTATTAAATCACCTTTGAGCCACTTTCCTTCTCCAGGCTAAGTAATTCCACTTCTTTCATGTTCTTTCGGAGAGCTACCCCTGCCCTGTAATTAGCTTGGCAACACTTCTGAATTTGCTCCAGCTTCTCCACACCTGGAATGAAGGCGGCGCTAGAGAGAGTAACAGAAAGAGCTAAACTGAGGGCCAACTATATGCCAGGGACCACCGCCCCCCCCCCCGCCACTCCCCAACACACACTAAATTGAATCTTCCTAGCAACTAATAAGGTAACTGCTCCTCACCCCATTCCACAGACGAGGACACAGAGGCTCACTGTGGTTGGCATGGTTTCTCAATCTAGGCACTACGAACATCTGGGGTCAGATCATGCTTATTTAGCAGCAGCCCTGCACTTTTCCCACATGACGCCAGTAGCAAAGCCACACTCTCAACTGGAACAATCAAAAGTGCCTCCAGAGGGGCGTCTGGGTGACTCCATTGGTTAAATGTCTGCTTCTGGTTCAGGTCATGATCCCAGCCCCATGTTGGGCAACCTGCTGAGCCCTCCCTTTCCCCTTACTCATGCTCTCTCGCTATTTCTCTCTCTCTCTCTCTCAAATATATAAGTAAAATCTTTTTAAAATGCCTCTAGACATTACCAACTGTCCTTAGAGGGACAAAAATCACCTCTTTTTGAAAACTACTGTGTTAGGGGGACTTCTCAAAGATCACTCAACTCCTAAGTAACAGTAAACTCAGCTCTGTCAACTGCAAAGACTTCTTTCTACTACCTCCTCACAACCTCCTAAAACGGAGTCTTACCTGGAAAAATTATAGGCGAATATCATTATGTCTTCTGTTTTATCACTCCCTCCCCTAACATTCAGTCCTCTCTCTGTATCTCTGGGATCAACTAGAGATTACTCTGCTCCAGGCCTAACTAACTTCACACTCTCCAAGTTTACCCATCCTCAATCTGAAAACATTAGCTTGGGTCCACTGTGACCACAGGAACGTTATTAATGTTCAATCAGTTTCTTTGTATCATTCATTTCAGTCCTGTGGCAGGCATCTGAGGGTAAACAGCAAGCTCCTCCCCCTCCTCCAAGAGCAAAGGTCTAACCTGGGAACTGGTGGTACCAGGGAGGAGTTCCAACATTCTACTGGGAAAGGCACACACCATTCCTGCACCACCCGTAAGCAGGCATTTGGAAAGGAGGAACACCAAGTCCACTGAGCAGTTGCTTAGCCTGAAGATGCCAAGCAGCCCATTTAAGGAATCCGCTGAGAGCACAGTGAGGACCCTGTGATCAACGAAGGCAGATGAATATTGAGGACTGCAAATGGTGATGGGGATGAACGCCCTGATGGGAGGCAGAGTCACAGAAGCAGGTGTCCGCAAGTTGCGCCTTGCCATATCCGTGCTCCAGACCCGCCTGGGGGCCCCACACTCTGCTCTGAAGCAGGTTCCCCTCTCCTGGTTTTACCTTGTCTCTTCCAGGTGCCAAAGGTAGGGGAAAATGTCAGGCTCCTACACGGTGAACTTTCCCCTCGTTCTCCTGGGCACTCACGGGAAGCCACACCGAGCCTTACGGCAGCTCCTTCTTTTCCCTCCATCTGTCAAAATCAGACTTCTGGTCCAAGACCCATTCCAGCACTACTCTCCAGCCCTAGTGTTTCAACCCCGCCAAACCAGTCCACCGGTCTCACCCAAACATACAATTTCCTCCGAATGTTCCTTTTCTCATCCATTCTCTCAACAGAGAGCTTCTGAGAATCCTCTCCATCCAGGCACCACTCTAGGCACTAGGGATACAGCAGCTTGCCAAAGGAACAAACATCCCTGCCCTCATTCTTGAGGGGAAGGGCTGACATTCTGGAGTTTTTATTTCTACCTGGATGCTTTGGTCTCATCCACACCACCTAAAACCTTAAAAACCCAACTCTTCCTTCAGCCATAGGTCTGACCTCACCTCCTCCATGAAGCCCTCCCTCTGCATCCCAGGCAATGTCACTCCTTATTGTGGACTTCTATTGCCTTTCCTGCATAAGCCATGCTCACGGTGTCTATATGTAGGCGTCACACATTGCCTTTCATTATCTGTGTGTGTTTTGCTTCCCAACTATAATGTAAGCTCCCCGGAGGGCAGGAAACAAGTCTGTTTTACCTCTGTAGAGTAGCCTACAGAGGGAAATGGCATATTAGAAAAATAATAATAACTAGTATTGATGCATGTTGACAAAGGACCAACTGTTGCCATGAATACTTAGTAAGTATCAGCTCATTTGATCCTGATAACAGGCCTACAGGGGTCAGGGGGAGGGGCTCGCGCAGGGATAGAAACACAGGTGGAAGTGGCGGTGGCAGCAGGATGGAGAATACCTTGTGCCAGGAGGAGCATGGCAGGTGGTGGCAGAGCGTGGGCTTCGGAGCAGGACACGGACTGGAGTCCTGGCTCCATCACTTCCCAGCTGGGTGACCTTGGACAGGTGACTTTGCTTGCCTTGGCTCCTGCATCCTTTCCAATGATGGGATAACGACAGCATCCACGTCACAGAAGTGCCTGACAGTGACATGAACTAGTGCAGATGGCACACCCCAAGCACAGCGCCTGACACCCCGGAAGCACGCAATGCAGGTGCCTGCTATTATTATTGTCCTTGCCGTTGTCATTCCCCCCTCCGAGAATTGCTCACACCTGCTTCCTGTCCCACGGCTGTGCCAGCTCCCTGTCCCCGCTACACACAAACACACACACACACACACACACCCCTCCTTCCCGTATCCTCAATCGAGCCGAGGCATCCTCGAGTGCAGTACACTGAGAAGAAACAGCCAACAAATGAGCCCTGAAACAAACAAATCCCAGATGTCATGTCTCATTTATACTAGCCCTGGCCCCTGGGGCCGGATGGGACGGGGGAGAACTCTGCCTGGGCATGGCCAGGGCATCAAGGACTCCAAAATACAAGAAGGCAAGGGGACAGCCCAGGAACCAAGCTGCCAGTGAGGGGCTACCACCTCTTCCTCAGCCACTGCGGACGTCTGGCCATCGGCTGAGTGCTTTCACTCAGAAGGTTCATGCTGCAGCAAACAAACACCAGTGGGCTCCAAATGTGGGCATAAAACAATCTCCAGGGGAAAATGCCCTATTTGGGTTGGCCACTAGTAATAAGGCCTCAGTTACCCATTGTCTCTTTGGGTCATTTGGCTCCGCGGCCCATATCCTTCGATCGCTCCGTGTTTTGCGGGGTACCAGGAGTGTTGCACCTCCCACATGGCTCGTACTGTGTGGCAGCCTCCTTCTCCCTGGCTTTCATCTATGCGTCCTTCCATTTCTGCCTGCAGCAGCGAAGCATCAATTACACACTCCAATTATGTGATTATACATATTTTCACTAATTAATAATAATTCTTGCTACTCATCCTGCCAACTCCTGTTGGAGAACCTCAGAGGCCATTCGAGAGGAGAACTTGAAGCTTTGACACCAAGGAGGGAATAAGCAAGGCCTGTAAAGCTTCTGGGATGAAAGGGAAACTGAGTCACCAAGAAGCACCTCCTCCAAGTCTGTGAGAGGGGTGACTGCTGATTCTAAGACTTGGTTGTATCTGGGTAGATGATTTACCCCAACGTATGGGACTGCTGGACAGTGCTGCTGCCTAGAGGGGGCAGGAAGAAGAAAGTAGTTTGATCCAGGGGTAGTACTTTGTAGGTGTCACACTGGCTAACATTTAGGTAAAAAGCTTCTCCTATTTACACAAATCTGGATTTTTTTGGGTTACCTAGCATACTGTGACCTCCCCTCCAGAGATGTATTAACACACCGTAAAGGAAAGTTACTTCATGATTGGGACAACAGCTTTGCTATATTTCCCAGGATCGTATTTCAGATCAAGATGGTCCTGGGAGGTCACCTGGTCCAACCTCCTCATTCTTCATAGCAGAAGCAGGGTACCAGGAATGCTGCACCTCCCACATGGTCCAAGTATACCTCAACATCACATCCACTGTCAAATTTAATTATCAAAGCAACACTGTGAGGTAAATTTTACTATCCCCAGACTATGGAGAAAGCTGGGGTCTTAGGACTGGCCCAAGGTCACACTTCTTCTAAGTGACAGAGCCGTGACGAAAGCCAGGTCCCGGTACATTCCAAAACCAATGACTTTTTCACTGTGTCATGTTGATAACACAGCCAATTAGTGGCAGAAGACTTGAGCACTTTGATGCATATGACAAATCCATGAGCTCTTGGAATAGAAGATAAGCCAAGCTGACAAAGAGAACAAGACATTCCATCCTTAAGCTGAGTCTTCCTGAAGCCAAATTTCATTTTGATTGGTACAGTCAGACAGCAGTCCCAGTCATTGAAAAGAAAATCAATCAAAGCAGTTTGCAGACTGAACAGACTGATGGTATAAGGAACCCAATGAGTTCAGGTCCTACAGTTCATCCAGACTGAGTTAAAGCCTTGAGTGATGTGGGGATTAGATCCACAAGCCCCACAGTGACAAGCACACAGAACTGAGTTCCACCACCAGCGTGCTGTGTGGCCCAGCTGCCTGGGAGGGGCCCAGCAGAGAGAGCGGGGCATGTTGGTCCCTCAGCTGGGCCCCAACTACAGTGGGGAAACCAAGGGTCAGGACCTTGTTCCTGGTGACTGCGGCCAAGGGCAGAGCTGGCTTCAGTGGGCTTGACTTAGAACTTATACCCAGGAACAAGAAAACCGAAAAAAGGAGGTGAAATCTAGGTCAGCTGCTCCTCCCATCAACCCTTCACCCCTCCACCCCGCAGAGGAGAGCAGAGCCCAACAGAGAGGCGGCCAACAGCCAAGCACTGAACGGGTCTGAGACCCCTGCCCCTGCCTCAGCTGCTTGGTTCTGGGAAAACAACAAAACCCCAGCATTCCAGCTCCAGATGGGAGCTCGTCTCCCTCTCATGCCTACATCTTTTTATCACTCCCTTTCATAGAACTGATTCACTGTACCATGAATGAATGTTCTATATGATCTTCTCTAGCCTCCCCTGGAGGTTGAGAGAGTTGGTATCAGGGTGCTATTATGTACAAAAAGATAAATGATGGCTAATAAGTACATGACAAGATGGTCACCATCCTTAGTCATCAGGGAAAGGCAAATTAAAAGCACAATTAGATACCACTACAGGCCCATTAGAATGACTAAAATCTAAAAGAATGAAATGCAGAGTGTTGCAAGGATATGAGACCCCACCCAGCCCCATGAAGTGGGCTCTCATCCATTGCTGGTGGGAGTGGGAAATGGGACAACCCCATGTTGGGAAAATAGACCATTTCTTAAAAAGGTAAGCACACGGTTACCCATACACTAGACCCAACACACAATGAACCCAGCATCTGCTAGATCCAACCATGCCATTTCTAGATATTTACCCAAGAGAAACACACATGTCTACACAGAGACCCGTACGTGTACATTCATAGCAGACTGATCTGTAATATCAAAAACTAGAAACAATCCAAATATCCATCAACAGGTGAAGAGAGAAACAAACTGTACTTGTAGCTACACCATCAGCGGAATATTGCTCAGGGAAAAGGAAAGGAAGGAACTGCTCACACATGCAACACAACGGTTGCATCTCAAAAAAATTATACTGAGTGAAATAAGGCAGATGAAAGAGTACACGGTATATGCTCCCATTTATATGAAATTCTAGGAGAAATCTCAGCTAGCGTGACAAGAAAGCAAATCAGTGACTGCCTCGGACCGCAAGTTGTAGGAGACTGGACAGGAAGGAGCAAAGGGGACCTCTGGGTAGTGGAAATATTCATGCTGTGACGGGGGTGGTGCTTACACAAGGGGATGCCGCTGTCAGAACTCACGGAGCTATACATGCTGTGTCAAAGTGTCCATTTGCTAGGCCTGTTGGCCTTGAATAGCATAAAACCACGTGAGCCCCACCCAGTTCCTGCTCCTGCTCCCAGCATCCAGACCCAGGTCCTTGAATCTGCTCGCTCCTATAAGCCATGGCTGGCAGCACCAGAAGAGACAGAGCCAGAAATGGGCATTCACTCAGGTTTCTTTCATCACCTAGAGCATCACCCACCAGTACCCGCAGCCTACTCCATGACCACCACATCCTTACTCTAAAACAGGGTTCACCAATCCAAGTCCAACAGGGACCCGCAAGTAAGGTAAAGGAGTGGGCAGAGCAGGAATATTGTAAGACAAAAGGGAGTGGCAGGGACTGCAGCGGCCCCAACAATACCCAAGTCCTATGTGAATGGAGCCCCCTTCTGCAGAGCCAGCCCATGGTTGGCAAGTGGGAAGCAGGACTGGTGGTGTTAGGCTTCCTGATTTCTCAAGAGAAGCCAAAAATTCAACCTTTCACGTCAACTATCTCAATTTTAAATATTGGCAACCAGTATTAAAAATTTTAAACGTGGTATGAGCCAAACAAAATACACACTCAGACCAAAGCAGTGAAGGGCCACCAGGTTGTGCTAGTGCTCTAGGGGCTATCATGGTCGTGTCCAAGGGCTGTATTTAGCACTGAAAAGATAGTACTTAACCTCCCAGTTAAGGCAAAAATCCTCTAACATTTCCAGCAAGTTATTTTCCAACTCATTCTTAAAACCTCCAGTGACTGACAGATTGGACATTCCGTCATGGGATAGGTCACTCTACCCACTCCAGCTGGCTCTGATTCTTCCTCCAGGACTGAGCCAAGATGCTACCTACCCCAGGGAGATTTCCCTGATCCCCACACCTAGACTGGATATTCCTCATGCTTGCTCCCATGGTTGCCGAGACCTCCCCATTTTAACACTTTCCATACTGCATTAACTGTCTGCTTGGCACTAGGTGCAGAGCTCCTGGACGGTGCGTGTTGGAGGAGAGGGTGTATATCCAGTGATTAATGCACACAGTATGTATACGAGCTAACCTTTTATGATTGCATGTGATAAAAATCATCAGATTACTTAAGTAAAAAGGAAATGTATTTTCCATATAAACAGCCAGGAAGGCATAAGGCTGGACTCAGGCATGAATCAATCAGGGGTTCATACAATGTCTGGCTTCACTTCCAGCTCTGCTCTCCTCTGCACACCGACCTCCAGGTGGGAGCAAGATGGGGGCTCCAAGGGGGTGATGTGAAGTGTACATGTGCATCATTACTACCCCCATTGTATGGATAAGGAAATGGAGACACAAGTTATTAAGGAACTTGCTCCAATCACACAGCTATGAAGTGAAGGAGGAAAAAGATAAAAGAAGCAATCTGCCCCCAGAACTAGCATATTTGACCCAATGTACTCCTGCCCCTCAAGATGTGTCTTTTCCTTGGCATTTTCAGATGCGTCCTCCTAGGGGCAGGCAACCTTTGTGTGAGTGATTGCAGCTAACATCCTCTCCCTGCCCCCTACAATATCAACAGTAAATAACAGAACAAAGTAAGTTCTGATAAGCAAGAGAATGGGAAACGCCAACACAGAGGGTATGAACCCATAACACAACCCACTCTCAGGACCTGGTGGACAGCAAGATTCTTGGCCCTTTGGTGTGTTTCTGGCAAGTTCCCTTGCCCACTCCTTTCATGGCCATGTTTGAGCGGACCCTGGGGGGAGGACACAGCTTCTAGAAAGTAGCTCTCTACTTAATGAGGCAGTAGGGACCTGAGGACCGCCCTAGATGATGGCACCTTCCACACCTTATTCGATAGATTGGGTGTTTCTCTTATTCTAGAATAATTCCCTTGGGTCTTTAGTAGATGGTTGGTGTTTGCTTCGGGTCTGGTCCTTGGCTTCTTACCTGAAGCCAGAACTCTTGCTGAGGCACAGTCCTCCTAGGTGCAGCCTGGCCGGTGCTCTGCCCATCCTCCTACACAACCGGTTCCCAGCCTCCATTCCGGAGTCATTGCAAACAATGACCTTGGGGTAGGAGGGGATTATTTAGCTCCTTGACCCCGACTGCATCCCTTTCATGGAGCAGGGGCTTGTCACAGGAGGTGACTGGGAAGAGACTGGGGGACAAGTGTGTTCCCAGGTCTCAATCTGATTTCTGCAGCTTCCCACTTTCCTGCCCTTACTCACACTCTTTATAGGTTGGGAAAGGTAATTCAGCTTTCCAACCTTGCAGGCCTCCAGATTTCTCAGCTCTCAGCTGTTTTGGATTTCAGGTCACAGGCAGTGACTAGCTCTCTTAGTCAAGCCTCATGGAAACATGGCTTTCAAGCAAGCCAGTTTCAAGCTAAGCTTCGTCACTTCCCAATCGGGCCTTCCTGGAGGTCACTTCGGTGTGACGAGGCCCCAGTCTTTCGGCCCGGGGTGCCCCATCCTCACTGCCCTGCGCCCTACCTCCACGTGGTGTGGTCTGTCACATGCACGTTCCCACTCCTGGAACTAACATCTGTCCCAGTTTGGTTTAAAAGTAGCAAAAGCGCAGGAAAAGGCACTGGCTCGTCCATCTGAAAATCCAGTGTCCGCTCCAGGCACAGCGGATCGAGCGTCTCAGACAATGGCCTTAGAACACAGTCTCTGTTTCGGAAGGTTTTTTCCTCAGGTTCCCTGTGGTTAGCAACAGGTCACCCATAGCTCCAAACCTGCGTCCTCACCGATTAATGTCCAGCAAGTTCAAGTTAGAGCTTTTCTTCTGCAGGAACCAAACCAACCACCCCGCCTCCCCCAGGCCTCTCTCACTGGACCAGAGTAGCCATAGACGCGGCCAGCAACCATCCCACCACCCTGAAGAGGCAGTCTTCCCTCTGATTGGCCAGGCCTGGTCACGTGCCCGCCTCCAGAGGCAGAGTCAGCACTCATTGACCTGGAGAGGCGGTCCTCCGTCTGATTGGCCAGGCCTGGTCATGTGCCTGCCTCCAGAGGCCGAATCCACACTACAGGACCCAAAGGGATGGAGGTAATAGGGGATTTTTTTTCTTTTTTTTTCTTTTATTTATTTATTTGAAAGAAATCACAAGTAGGCAGAGAGGCAGGCAGAGAGAGAGAAGGAAACAGGCTCCCTGCTGAGCAGAGAGCCCGATGCAGGTCTCGATTCCAGGACCCTGGATCATGACCTGAGCTGAAGGCAGAGGCTTTAACCCACTGAGCCACCCAGGCGTCCCAAAAAGGGATTTCTTTACAGAGAAGCTGGGGTGCCCCTGCCGCCTGCAGGGCCAGCGGAGGCCCGGTGACCAAAACAGCAGGAGTCCGTACAACTGACACTCACTCAATAAGGACTTCTCCTCTGAATGAACACACATGGGGACTCCCCGTCTGAGCAGGAATGGGAAAGCTGCTGGAAATAAATGATGTTTTTTCTTCCTTACTCAAGGAAGTCTGAGCCGGCAAACGCGGTGTGTCCTGAGAACACGTTCACATTAACGGTGAATTCCCAATGAGCAGAAGTCTGGAGTATCCAGGCCGTGTGTTTAACCTCAGCCGGGGCCCTCTGGCGCGGCAGGGCTCCAAGCAAAACCCACCAGGCCAAATTAAATGACTTTTTAAAGTTCTCTTCATTCAAACAAGGCCTTGCCCCATTGCTCTAGAGTGAACTGTATCCCCTCCGAATTCATGTGAGGGAGCCCCAGCTCCCAGGGTGACGATATTTGGATGTAGGACCTTTATGGAAGTAATTAGGGTGCGAGAGGTCATAAGGATAGGGCCGTGGTGCACTAGGATTCCTGTCCTCTTAAGAAGAGGAGAGACCTTCTCTCTCTCTCTCTCTCTCTCACACACACACACACACACACACACACAAACACACATACCCCAAAGAAAGGCCACACGAGCTCAGAACAAGGAGACCATCTGCAGGCCACAGATCGGCTGTCACCAGGAAGGGAACTCTTCCTCAGACTCCCCCGCCTCCAGAACCGTGAGAAATAACACCCATTGTTCAAGCCACCCCGTCTGTGGTATTTTGTCATGGTGGCCAGAGCCGACCAGACACGCATTTCCTGGGCATCACACAGTGTGTACTCCGGGGGATGGACGCTCATTTTAATGTCTGCCCAAGCAAAATAGACCTAGGGAAACAAATCCACTTTTGGCAGGAGGAGGCGGGGTGGGGCTGGGCTGGGCGGTCATAAGAATCCTCCGGAGCCAGACCCGAATGTAGTCAGATGTGCACGTGTGTGCACGTGAGCACGCGCCTCCCGTTGGTCTGGGGTTGCCTGCCTTGCTGGCTCCAGCCCCTGGAGTGGATACTCAGGACCTGACTGTCCTGGCAGGCCTGGACTGTCCAACCTGATCTAAATGAGGAAGCGTGTGGTCTCGCTGTTGCTTCCAAATGTGCTTCGGGGATGCGCTGAGCTGGGCTCCTGAGAAAAGGAGACATGTGCAAGGTATTTATAAGAGGGATGCTCCCCAGAGAAGCCTATCAGGGGATGGGGCCATTGGTTAGCACCGGGAAGAGAAGAAACTGGAAAAAGGTGATTTCAAGCAAAGCCCCAATCTCAGCCTGATTCCATTGAAAGCTCTGGAATGATAAATGACACTGTGGAGGTTCCTCTCCACCCACCCCCACCCAAGACAAAGGGATTGGGTTTTTGTGCCACTGCCTCTGAGGTGAGGTGTAAGGGGTGAGTTCCCTTCCCAGACAATTCCAGTGAGGGGCTTCCTGGAGCCCCCAGAACTGTCCTGTGGAGAAGACTGCCTGTGCAAGCTATGAATGGGCAAGCTATGAATGCTGGGGCACACAGGCAGGGGTGTGGGTATGCAGAAGCATGAGAGGGCCACAAGGGGACTAGGCAGGGCACCAGCCATGGTCACCACAGGTGCAAAAGCCCTGCGAGGCTGTGTTAGCTTACTTACCCTGAGGCCCAAAGGAGCAGGCACAGGGAATTCTAGTCCTCAGGTTCCTAACTAAGGTGTTTCCACCTGGCTCCTGGTACCTTCCTGCTATGTGGTCTTTCCTTCGTTCTGTCTCTCCAGACTGCTTCAGGCTGGAGACAGGGTGGCTTGCTGGAAACTGCCCTCCTGCTTGTGCACCCCTAGCCCAGGTCCCCAGCAGTGAGCAGGACCCTGGGTCCTGATTTCCCCTAAATGTGCTGCCCTGTCAGGGCTTTCTTCTCAGCAGATGGATTACAGCAAGTTCGTTTTCCATATCAATCATGTCACAAATCATGAAGCACATTAACACAGAGAGGAGCTACCCTGTGCACCTGCAAAGGGGTGGGTGTTTTTCCACTCTGAATTCATCCAACATTAAAAGTTTGTCTCATATATACTCAGGGCCTCAGCCTGTATAGACTGGGCCCCATACCTTTAAGGAGACCCCAAGTCACTCCAAGGTCAAATCTTCCAACGCTTGCCTCTGGGCAGGACCACACTTTCTGCACCAGGAGAATCTCAGCACGTTCTCACATTTTCTCCTAATCCTCAGAAAAACCCCATGCAGTTCATCTTTTTCTTGGTGTTTTACAGAATTGGCCCAGAGAAGTTCAAGTCACACAGCTAAAAGGCAGCAGGGGTTGGGTTTCAGACTCAAGTCTGTCTGGCCTTACAGTTGGTACTGGTAACCACTACTCTCTGTTCTTTGCCTCTCGATTGAGATCTCCCCCTTGTAATCCTTTTACACAGTCCTCAGTGTACCTACCTTCTCGTATCTAAATTAATGGCCTCTATTTGTTCCAGAAACCCACTTCCTGTCTCTTTTACAGAGTCCACCTACTAGTGGACAGAGGGGGCTCAACCTGCTGCCTTTCCCTTTACAGATACACTTGTAATGTCTGTTTGAGCACACATGGTGGAGGAAGGGAGAGGGGAGAAGGAGGGAAAGAAGAGGAAAGGATTATGTGGTAGACAGAGTGACCCCCTCCCCTTAAAAGATGTCCACAGCCTCGTTCTCAGAACCTGGGAACTGTTACCTTATCCAGTAACAGAGGGACCTTTGCCGATGTGATCAGGTGAAGAAACTTAAGATGCAAAAATTATCCTGGATTATTTGGGGGCCCAGTGGAACCATAAGGGTCCTTAGAAGAGGGAACAGGGGTGTAACGGTGACAGCAGAGGTCAGAGAGGAAGATTTGAAGATGCTACATGGCTGGTTTTGAAGCTGGAAGGAGGAAGACACACACTGGAACAGGAGGAAGGCCTTGAGCTCACAGAAGAGGCAAGGAAATCGGTTTTCCTGTCAGACCTTCCAGAAGGAATGCCGCCCGGCTGCCATCTTGACTTGGGCCTGGGGAGACTGATTTTGGACCTCTGACCTCCAGAACTCTGAGACCATAAATCTGTGTTATTTAAAGCCACTCAGCTTGCGGTCCTTGTTACAGGAGCCAGAGGAAACTAACCCATGAGGTAAAACAAGAACACGGTCAGAACAGTTAGGAATCTGTTCTGGTGGCACATTTCCACAGAGTCATAAATCCGGGAGGAATCCCGAGAGCTCCTCCAGGCTCGCTTTCTTGTTTTATGCAGGAGTAAGCTGTAACGTTGGCCATTCTTCTGTACCTCGGCGTCCTCATCTATCTAATGGGCACGTTGACGGTCACCTCTCAGGGGTTTGTGGGCAGTAACTAGAAAGTGCCAGCAGAGGTCAGAGAGAGCAGTAAAATGTAAGCTCTTGTCAAAGGGAGAGAGAAGCCCGAGGAGGTGACGATTGCCCAAGGTCACACGTTTAGTGGGCCTCAGAACCAGGCCTCCGAAGCCAGCTAGCGAGCCCTCTCCCCAGTTCTACACACTCAACACTCCTTTCCATCAGCCAACAAACGATGTTGGAGGGAGGAGCCAGTAGCAAAGGGAATGTGGGCAAAGAGCCTCCAAACATTGCCAGGAGTCCCTCTGGCACCAGCTCCCAGGAACAGGGACCCCTGTCTGCTGAGCTTGACCTTGCAGGCTTGTGCAGCCATTGTAGTCCTTCAGTGGACGCGCGTAATATACTCATGGCCAGAGCATCACGACCACAGAGGTTTGCAACACTCCCTCCCCTCACCACAGTTCAGAGAGCTCTACAAACCATCCCTGCCTCCTCCTCCAGGAAGTCTTCCCAGAGATGGAGAGAGTCCTCTTCTTCTCAGTCTCACCTTCCTGGACAGGTCACAACCATGTCAGCCGAAACACAGTGGCTGTGTTATGCGGCCTGTTCTCTGTACATTGTCCCTCCACCTTCTGTCTGTGTCACGGGTCTGTTGGGGGATTGTGAGCCAGGCGCTGAGTCCAAGGCGCCCCCTCAGCACAGAACCCAGCCAGCACGGGGTGCCCATGAGAGTCCACTTGCATGAAGCTGAGAGCGACGCCACGTTGAATTCTGTCCCCCAGGTACCTCATACCTCACCCTGGTCCAGGCCTGTGGAACAGGGAACAAGTTCATTCCTGTCATCTTGCCATCCCTGAGTCCTTCCCCATGGCTGCCCCAGTTCCCCTTTTCCCCGTCCCCTGCCACACAGAACCTCCCATCCCTTGTTCCAAGGACCCACCCTCCCGGGAGCGCCCCCCCGAATGCGTGAAACCCCACACAACCTTCCCTGACCACCCCCCGCCCCGACTCCAGTGCCCCCAGTCCAAGAGCAGAATCCACGTCTGTTGTAGAAGCCACCACAAAAGAATGGTGTTGTGATTTTCAAAGGAAATTGAAATCCTCTCTTTACTGGTTTCTAAATGAACCTTATAATTTTTCCCTGTCTACAACATCCCTATGAATTGCCGTGTGTGCGTGCATGCTCGTGTGTGCATATGTGTGTGTGTGTGAGAGAGAAACCCCATATGCAAGCTCAGAGCCAGCCAGCACCAGGCTGGGCATGCATCTCTGGTAGATCAGGGAAGAAGCACTGCCCCGACAGGGCTGAGTGTGTGCTCCATGGCCAGGAGCCTCAGTTGGGCTGAGCAGCCTTCCCCCACCCCTCTCTCGGCCCCTCGGATTAGAGCCTCTGGACTGGAAATGGCTATGCCACATCTGAGCAAGTTTTGGGACAAGCCCAACCTTTCGAAGGAACTCAAGGCTAGAAAGACAGCTAGAAGGAAGAAGGACAGCCCAGAGCAGGGGTACAGCAGAGAGCCCTGGAAAGAATTAAAGGGTGGAAGGAAGGTCTTGGGAGACCAAGGACAGAGGTGGTCCCAGCAGAAAAGTCACAAAAGCATCTAGAAGAGAAGCATAGGGGCTGTGGCCGGGAGGAGAAGGATCCCACGCCAGCATGGGTGATGGACACAGGGACTGTATTTGTGGCATCTAGCTCTCCCTGGCATCCAGGAATCCCTAACCCTCCGATGGGAGCATCCAAGGAGGCTAGGAAATCAGGGACCCCTTTGTCAGTCAGCAGGACCAGGGAAAGCTGAGTCCAGGCAGAGGGTGAGTCAGGGCCATATCTGTGCCAGTAGAAGTCAGCCAGTCCTCAAGCAGCCTGCTCCGTCTGAGGACAGTGGTCTGGGGTGTTTGGGCTGCGGGCCTATAAAACATGGAGCGGGACTTTTTCTGCTACCCCAGGGAGGAAACTAGGACCCACTGCTGAAAAAAGACACCAGGACTCCCGTATACTAAAACAATTAGGCTTAGACCCCTCCCCTGGGCGTAGGAAGAGGCTGCCTGTCTGGCCCAGCATGTGTCCTCTGTCTGGCAGGGGTGTGGATCTCAAGCCCGAGAGGGAGCAATGTCTGCCAGTCTTGGGTCAGAAAACGAGTGACGGTGGGGGCAGAGCTCTCTAGCTGGACTTCATACTTGGGGTAGGACTGGCAACTCCAAGAGACTCAGAGGTTGGGAGAGCCTGCCAGGAGAGCTCCCCAGCACCTCACTCTGGCCAGAGGTCGTCTTTTCAGGCAGCAGATGTGCTGAGCCGCCCTGCACCTGCTGGGCAGGGAAAGGAGACTGGAGAGGAGGGGTGGAGCGAGGGGCAGCAGGGAGTGGCCTGCACGTTCATCGTGGCACGTGGCTAGTACAGACACATCTTACTTGGGTCAAAGGACACAGCAGAAGGTAATGGCTTAAGCCACCTTGCTGGTAGCCCCCCATCCCCTGCAGGAGGGCAGCCCATCAGGCCAGGGGACCCCTGTTAAGAGAACTAATGGTGGTGACTCAGCATCAGTCAGAGAAGCAGCACCGCCCCATGGAGAGAGGACCTCTGTGCTCTTAGCCATCCGTATGAGCGGGTGTCCCCCCTCCCTGTCCTCACCTCCACATGGAGAGCCTCCCACAGGGAGAAGGCTACAAGCATGGGGAGGGAACATGCCAGAAGGAAACTGTCCCATCCCCATGACCCCCCCACCCCCGCACTCCCAGAGGAGGAGGAGGAGGGAAAAGCAGACCACCTCGGGCCCCACTCCAGGCCCCAGGGCCACAGGCAGTGAGGACAGGTGAGTTGCCTTCAGACATAAGATGTGGATTCTTCAACTTGATTTATTTACCAACCAGAAAGAAGTTACAGAATCTGCCCAAGGTGTTGTCAAGGGACAGAAAAGAGAGTCAACAGAGTACAGTTGGAAACAGTGACTTGAGAAACATTTTTTAAGTAAATATTTTATGGTTCTGCTGAACTGAACCGAGCCTAAATGATAAGCCAGTTCCACGAGGGACAGACTGCCTTCCATGAGCTCAAGGGTGCCTGCTGAGCAGAGGGGGAGTAGAGTTAAGGAGACAAACAGAGTCAGACTTAAGGAAACCAGAATCCCAAGGAAACCCTAACAGTGGGGCCTAGCCTCCCGGATAAGAGAACCCAAGGGCTGTTCAGAAGCCGGGACTGTCCTATCTTCCATCCAGCCCCAGACCCAGCAGAGCTCTGTGATGGGGACTCAGATCCTGGCTCCACCCTTAATGGGAGATGTGAGCTTGGGAAAGCCACTAAGCTGCCTGGTGCCTCAGTTTTCTCATCTGTAAAATGGGAGAGTAGCACCTCCCCATAGGGTAGTTGTGAGGATTCAACTACAGTAGAAGTTGTTAGACTAGTGCCTGACTATGGCCATTTTCCTTCCCTCGGGCATTCTGTCTTTGTGGCTTAGCTATTGCCTCTCCCTCTGTGTCTCCCCCACTACCTGCTTCCATCCCTACCCCCCATCCAGCCTTCTCTCTACCTCCCACCCTCTCTTTCCCATCCCAACTGACACAGCCGGGCCCAGAACCGGCATCAGGGCCTTCTGCCATCTGTGAAAGGCCCCAGCCGCTGCTTCTGGGCTCCCTGTCTGATGCTTCCTGGATTCCTGATTCCAGGGCCCTGGCACAAGGTGCTGGAATGACACTGTCCTCCTGGTGTAAGCTAGCTCTTCCCAGGCCATCCAACTGTTGGGGCCAGGGTTGGAGGCATTGCGTGACACAGAACACGGCAGAAGAAGGTGCCCCTTCCCCAGAGGCTGTGGGGGTGCACAGGTCGGGTGCACAGGTGAGGTGCAGTTTCTCTTAGGAGGAGCTGTGTGCAAGCCAGGCAGGCCTCCTGATTCCCACACCTTGCACAAACAAGGAGACTCATTCACTCTGTCTCGGGGCTACTGGGATGGGAGTGTCAGATCCCGTCTGTGTGCTCAGGACAGTGCTGTGTGACCCACAGACCGGGCGGTGTAGGACAGGAGGAAGGGGTAAGGGTGGTCCCAGTCCTTGGGGAGGAGGCAGATCAGGTCAGACATAGACTTAGTGCCCCAGTGCCCCTCCATCCGTCCCATGGCACTGCTTGCCTATGTGGCCGCTGGGACTTCCCCAAGCCCAGGACCCTGGGATACTCGGGTCCCCGTTCCCCACCCTCCTTCCACCCCTTCAACAGAGGAGGTCCTGCTGTGCGTGGGGGCATTCTCGCCCCAAACCTGCCAGATCTACTTCAGAGGAAGCTCCCCCCCCCCAAAAAACAACCATGCACTGAGGGGGTGGGCATTGGCCCATCTTTCAGTCTTCATTTTGTTTGCATACTTACATATCAATCTAACTGAGTTCTTTGAAGGCAAGGATCATGGCTCATTCATCTCTATATTCTGGCCCCCGGGGGCTCAAGGAAAAAAAAAAAAAAAAAACTCGGTAAAATGAATAGTTGCTACGGAAGGGCTGAAGTTGTCTGGGGAAGCTTCCCTAAAGATGGAGAGCTCTGAGAGGGGAAGACGGGAGCAGGAGAAAGGAGGCATGGGAAGATACTCATGGGAGATATTATGGGCAGAAGCAGGGATATGGGACTGGAGGGTGTGCGGGAAGCATGAGGGGGCCCGACAACAGTAAGACCACAGACCCGATGCCAGGGAGTGCAGGGGGAGCACGGGACAGTGGTGTCCTCCCTCCTGCCCTCTGCCATCTCAGCCATCGTCACTGGGCTCCTGCCTCCCCTACCTGCCTCAAAGTCCTCCCGAATCCTCCTGACTTGACCCGCCCTGCGTCTACCAGAAGGCTGTCCCGAGCAGGACTGGTGCTAGGAGATCTCCTGAGGGAGCAAGCAGGCTCTTGGGCAGAGCAAACCAGCGAGCTGATTGGTGTCCTTATGTTGACAGTGGCAAGATGGTCCTTCCCAGAAACCTGCTGGGAAACTGCCTCCTCACCTTGTTGGGACACGTCCTGTCCTCCTCCCGGCAGCTCCCGCACCTGCTCCTCCTGAGACCTCCGGCGTCACTCTGGGGTCATCGATTTCTCCTTCTTTTTAAAGTTTATTCATTTTTAAATAGGCTCTACACTCAACATGGGGCTTGAACTCACAACCTCAAAAATCAAGAGTTGTACACTCTTGGGGTGCCTGGGTGGCTCAATCATTAAGCGTCTGCCTTTGGCTCAGATTATGATCCTGGAGTCCCAGGTTCGAGTCCCACGTCAGGCTCCCTGCTCAGCAAGGAGTCTGCCTCTTCCTCTGCCCATCACCCTGCTTGTATTCTTTCTCTTTCAAATAAGTAAATAAAATCTTTAAAAAGCGGTTGTGGGGGGGGGAGTTGCACACTCTCTCCCCAGCGGAGCCAGCCAGGCACCCATTCTGGGGTCTTCTTTGATGCCAGCGGTGGAGGACTCACCCTTCCAAGGCCCCTTTACTTGAGATCAGGGAAACTGGTCATCTCACTGGCCTCCAAGAGAAAAAAAAAGCCTAAGACGTCAAGACGTCAAAAAGATTCTTGCAAACTCCTACTCTTCCTCCCTTTTCCTTGTTGGAGGGTATTTCCTGTTTTGCCATGCTTCTCTGCTCTTGGACTGTGTCTTCTGCCCTGGCTACCCTCGTAGGGACTTGAAGTGAGAGTGGGGAAGACTCACACCGACTTAGCTCAGACTAAACGCTATCAGCTTGGTGGTGTCCCCTCACTTAACACACCTCAGTTCACCCCTTGGAACTCTGGACCTTTCACAGAGGAAGTCCTGGGATTTTGGAGGTTGGAAGAAAGCTCCTGTCACCCCTCCACCCCCACCCCCGTTCCTCCCTCACCCCCCATCCCCTGCTGCCTTTTCCAGCAGTAGGAAGAACCACCTGGGAGGTGTTTGGATAATGAGATGCCCAGGCCCCAACCCTGCAGATGCAGCTGGGAGAGTCTGGAGTTGGCCAGTCCTCCCAAAGGTGGAGAAACCAGGGGATCAGAAGAGAAGGTGATGAGGGAGCAGGAGGCTGGCTGAGGACAAAGCAAGAGCTGGCGCCTTGCACCCCCCCCCCCCCTTCATCCGCTCCCCTCCATAGGTGTAGCATTCCTCAGGCACCCTTGACTGCCATAAAATGATAAATAGTTAACTTGCTGAGATCACAATCCTGCAAGACAGGAGTCTCCCTTGGTTTGCAAATGTCCTTGAGATTACAACAAAGAAGTTACCTTATCAATAGCCCAATTTCCAAAGACACAGAACTCAGTTCCTCAAGCCTAATGTCACCCTCCCCTCCATAAAAACCGAAAGAGGTGGAAGTAGAAGGAAAAGTAAATAAAGTTAAATTTCTTCTAAACCTAAATCTCATTAACAAGGATGCTTGATAGCAGGAATGTAACATTCCACCAGACTTCCAATTGTCTTTACTTGATAGCAACTAAGCCTTCAATATCCTGATAGTATTCTTTGCCCCAATAGCCCTTCTGAACACCCCTTTGTCCTCACCTACCCAACTCCTGTGTATATAACCAACCACTCCTAACAACCCGGGGCAGCAGCTCTTCCTGCCCATGGGTCCTGTCCCCGTGATTTAATAAACCACCATTTTGCACCAAAGATGTCTTAAGAATTCTTTCTTTAGTCATCAGCTCCGAACCTCACCCCACCGAACCTGACTTAGGTTCTGGGACTTCATCAAAGGGACTCGCCCCAGGTGAGCACTGAAGGAGGCTGGCCAAGACCTCCTGGTTTCTTGCCCTGTGCGTCCTTAGCTCCTCCAGGACAGCTCAGCAAAGGTCCTATGTCCTCCATACCAGCTTGCCCCCATCAGCCCTCAGTGGATGGCGCTGCTGGTTCCTGGGTCTCCCTGGCCTCAGCCTTGCAGAGGGAGGGCTCTCATTTCTACAGCAGCCCTTACGCCCTGCCTTATAATCGTCAGACACAAATGGAGAGGCTAGCCGAGAGGGGCTCCTCCGACTCCAAACCTCCAGAGCCCAGCCCCGCCTGGTCATGTGGTAGGGGCTCCATCCCTGTTGAGACGGTCTGTGGGGGGCTGGGCTCATGACTCTGCCCCGTTCACTTGTGAGGATATTTGCCATATTTAAGACCAGTGCTTAACCCAAAGGCATTGCATGTTAATGGTGGGATTTTTGACCCTTCTCACTCCCCAGGGACTGCCCCCCCCATTTCCTCCTTGTAGTTCCAGAAAGTTCTCCTTGAGTGAGGAGCCCCTCCCCTTCGCTCCGCTCCTCATCCCTCCACCTGCCAGCTGAACGCAAAGCCCTGGGCTCCACTCATTCGTGATCCCCTGTTTATGGGTTTCTAGATGATGTGCAAAGCTAGGGAACCCAACAGGCTCATTCAGCCTCTTCTGGCGTTTGCTAGGCCAGCAGCTGCCCCTGGCTGAGGTGTCCAGGAGACGGCAGGGCAGAGGGAAGCAAATTCCCTTTGTGGGGGGCGGGGTTCAACTGAAGAGCAACTGGGTGCCGCTCACCCGCCAGCTCTTCTTTCTGCAGATGATCTCCCAGGCCACGGAGCTTCCTGTGACAAGAGAGAGGTTTTGTTCCGAAGACAGTGGCAGGCAGGCAGCTCATGTTAGAAGGCTTTGCGTGATCCTCCGTAACCCCGCCAAGCCTCCTCTTCATGGGAGCTGGACTCGTGAGAAAGAGGGGGGCAGGCGGACAGGAGACAGACGGCCGCTATGAGCCCAGCTACGCCAAGTGGAAAAGGCCAAATATTTTCCAAGTGATTGATTCCAAAGAAAGGTGCTGGTGAGAAAGGAAAAAAAAGGAGTCCCCTTCTGGGCCCACAGTCTGCTTTGTAGATCATACCCGTCATGGCACAGGGCTCGGCACCCCTGTGGCACCAGCTCGTTCCCCACACCCACCCATGTCTGTCCCTAAGGTGGGCTCTCTGGTGTCCTCCCTCCTCTGCTTCCCAGGGGCCTCAGAGTCCTTGTGCCTCCCTACCCTGAACATCTAGGGCTTCAGGACCTGAAAAACTCACACCCTGGCCCTTCTTTGTCTTCATCCCAGCCGGCATTCCCTGAAAGCCACATCATGGCTCCCAACCCTACCCCCTCCCCAGCCCTGAGGCAGGTTATCCTTCTCTTGGACAACTGAGGCAACCACAGGTGAGAGTAATTAAAGAACTTGCGCAAGGCTGATGCAAGCATCAGAGCCAGGAACCCAATCCAGGCCTGTCTGAGTTTCCACCCCGCCTCCTTAAGAACTGAAGACCCACACAGGAGCCTGCTCTGACCCAGCAACTTCCACTCCTTCCTCCTGGGCCCTGCTGCCCCAGGAGCAGGTCAAGGACTGGGGGCGGGGCAAGAAATCACCTTAAATCTTTTCCAGAACAGGATTTGACACGAATCAAGCAAACTCCAAGTGTCTATGTGAGAAAAACTGAGATATTTTTCACAAGGCCTGAGAAATGTGTTAGGGTTCATCTCTGTGGGTTAAATAAAAGTCAGAAGACTGCCTTTTTTTTTTTTTTTTTAACCTCTCAACCTTTAACTGTGAAAAAAATGTATACATACAGGAAAGCTCAAAGAATAATACAATAATAGCCCATAGGCCCCAAATCTACATGCTACAATTAACATACTGTCAAATTTGTTTTATCCAAGTATTTTTCTAGACTGTTTAAATTGCAGCATCAAGAAATATCCTAATTATGTCAGCCCGTATCTCTTAAAGAAAAGGACACTCTCCTAAGCAACCAAGATGTCAGTCTCACACCTTAAAAAATTAATGATTTCCTAATATCCTCCAATAATCAGCCCATATCCAGATTTCCACAATTATTCCAGAAATGTCTTTTATAGCTGTGTTTTAATAGCAGACAAGATCAAAAATGGTATTTGGATGTTCTATCTGTTTAGTCTTCTTCCATTTTAAAAGTAGAACCCCCACCTTTTTTTTTTCTCTCTTTTCTTTTTCTTTCTTTTTTTTTTTTTTTTTTTTTGGCATGACCTTGACTTTTTGAAGCGATTGAGCTGATGGTCTGGCAAAATGTCCCTCTTTTTTGAGTTTTCCAGGTCATTTCCTTATGGTGCCATTGAACTTGTTCCTTTATTCCCCGTATTTCCTATAAACTGTACCTCGGATTCTGAACTCGATTAGATTAGAGTTAAATATTTTTGGTGACAAAATGTAGGTGGTAGCAGCTAGTAAGATCCCCTCCTCCTGGTATTCACACCCTTGACCAGTCACCTCTCCTGGAGCTTGCGTGGGAATTTGTGATGCGCTTCTAATATATAGAATACGGCAAAAGTAGTGTGTTGTCACTTCTGAGATTAAATTATCAAAAAGTCTTGACTTCTATGTGGGTGTTCTCTCCTACTTTTGGGTTGTCCATCCCAGAGGAAACTAGGTGAGACAGCCTTATCGGTCTGCCTCTCTTCCTTTACCACAAACACTCCAGCCTTCCATTTAGCTCAGTGGTTACTTAGATTTACCTGCATTTACCCCTACCGTAACATACATATGTCAGGACTATGTATTTGCATACATACAAATGCATGTATTTGTATGCCAGCTTCTTTTTTGCTCTGATGCTTCTGGTTTTATTTATTTATTTATTTAAGATTTTATTTTTAACTAATCGCTACACCCAACGTGGGGCCTTGAACTCCCAACCCCAAGATCAAGAGCTGCGTGCTCTATGGACTAAGCCAGCCAGGTGCCCCAAGGAGGAGTCAAGCAACTTTAAAAAGGAATTTAGAATGTAATAGGGAAGATTAAGATCGATGGAAGAAAATTGACAGTACAGAGACAGACCCTCGTAATTAGTCACTGAGTTTTCAGCAAGGATGACAAGACAATTCAAGGGAGAAAAAGAGAGCTCTTTTGACGAAAGGCGGAGGAGCAAATAAAGATCCACAATGAATAAAGTCAGATTACCACCTCATACCGTATACAAACATTAACTCAAAATGAATCAAACATCTCTATGAAAGAGCTTAAAGTATAAAACTCTTAGGAAAAAAAAATATAGGTGTACATCTTCACGACCTTGGATTAAACAATGGTTTCTCACAAGCAACAAAAGAAAAAAAAATAAAGGACGCTATCAAAATCTCAAGGACACTGTCAAGACAGTGTAAAGGTACCCACAGAATAGAAGAAAATCTGTGCAAATCACATCTCTAATAAGGGACTTGTGTCTAGAATATATAAAGATCTATTAAAACTCAATAATAAGAAGACAAATAGTCCAATTTAAAAGTGGGCCAAGAATTGGAATGGACAGTTCTCTAAAGAAGACTTATGAAGGGCCAAGAAGCTCTCATGAAGACGATCGGTATCATTCGTCGTCAGAAAGATGCAAATTAAAACCACAGCTAGATACCACTACACCCAGGAGGCTGTCTAAAATCTAAAAGTAGTTTAGATTTAAATTCAAAGGATGTTACTCATCAGAGTAACCTGGATAAAGGGCACCAGGGTGCCCAGGATCTCTCCGTCTTATTCCTTACAATGGCCTGTGAAGCTGTGATTATCTCGAAATAAAAAGGTTTGTTTTTTTTTAAGATCCCATGCTGTTTATAATTTCATAGTGCAAGCTCCAGAAGATGAAACGGGCTTTTAAAAAAGAATAAATTATATGTATATGCATAACACACATCTTATGTGTATTATCGTATGTGTGGAAACACACAGGCTCGCATACACAGAGAAGGGGGGGTGTACTTTCATAAGTATGTGTTCAAGGCCCTGTGAATGTCCAAAGGAGACAAGAGAGAAAACCATTAAAGGAAAGATTGCCTGGACTTAGGAGTTAACAGGATCTCATCTCCCTGATGTCCCTGAGGAGGGCCTCGTGTGCATGCACGGGCATCTGCCTGCCGCCTCCAGTCAATACGCAATGTCTTTGTTCCCTCTCTTGCTTTACCTCCCCTTTGCCATTGCCTTTCACTCACAAAGCCACTAGAGAACTCTGTTAGTTAGGATAATTAATGGTGACTCTAGAGCAAACAATCCCCAAATCTCAGCATTAACTTCTGCTTGAAACTTACACTTGGGATGTTTCCAAGTGGGCAGCTCTCCAGGGAGGTTCTCCTCTTAACAGTGGTCTGGACCTACGCTGCCACCATCCTGTGGCCTCCAAGGTCACTCCAGCACCATCCGGGCAGCAGAGGAAAGAGAGAGCGTAGTAACTAAATCGCACTAGGAGGAGGTGAGCACTAGAAGTGGAGCCCAGCACTTCCGTCCACACTCTTCCGGCTGTAACTTGGAAATATGGCATCACCTGCTAGGCAGCTGGGAAACACAGTCTTCCTGTGTGCCTTTTTGGCACCATTTCTGTCATGAGGCTGCTTCCTAGTTGGTCCTTACAGGGATCCCCACTTATGTCCACACCAAAGATGCTGGGCTCTGATGCTCCCACTGCCCATCTCTGAGATACCAGAGTAAGGAGGAGGGCTCACCTGACACTCTGTTCTGCACTCGGATTCCCCTGGGCCTGGGGCAGCTCAGCATGCACCCCAAGTTCCACAACATGCCCGTGGAAACAGCTCCTTCAGCTTCAGGCTTCAGTCCTCTCCCCATGTGAGCCCCCCACTCCCCACAGCCCCGCTGACTTGTCCGCCTTGGCCTCCCCGAAGACTCACATGAAAAAGAACTTCTTTCCTTCTCTATTAGCCTAAAAATGAAACACCTGGGATATCACTCCAGAAGATCACACCTCAAGGGGCTCCAGCCCTCCAAGCATGCAAACAGTGGTGCTCTGCACCTCAGTCAGCAGTGGCCTGGGAGTCCGCTCCAGAGAACAGTGACTCGATGGACCCGGTAAGGGAGGAGCAGGTTGTGGGGCGAGGAGGGTATCTAATGGGCTCTGGCTCAGACGTCTTATACTTAGAGCACCACAGGTGGAGACCCCAGATATGGGTGTATATGTGGATTTGAAGCTCGGGAGAGAAATCTAGACCAGGGCACGCCGTGTATCTTATATCTGCTGGGATGCAGATCCAGCTGCTGTTGCAAAACATGAAATAACAGTGACTTGAGTAGGATGAGGTTTCCTTCTCCCTCATTAACATAAGTGATCCAGGCTGATGCGGAGCTCGAAGGAGTCAGGGGCCAGGCCCCTCCTGTTAACGTTGCGTGGGCACAATCCAAGATGACTCCCTGCCATCTGCGTTCCAGCCAGTGGAAAGGGGGCATTGGGCAAGGCGAGGGTGAGCCGCCTCCCTACAGGGCATAACCCTAAGACGTGCACACATCCCTTCTGCTCGTATCCCAGAAACTGGTCCCAGGTTGCTTCGGGTTGCAAGAGGGTGCTGAACAATTGTGACTACTATCCCCGGCAGCCACGTGCACAGACTGTTTCTGTCACCACGGAAGAATTCTGGGATGCCTGGGCATCTCTGCCACACACCCCATCAGCAAAAACATTATTGAGCACATGCCCCCCAACATATGTGTATTTGTGCATAATTCACACTTGTTAATATGTATATTCTATATTTTTAAGGTTATTTCCTTGGGGCGCCTGGGTGGCTCAGTTGGTTAAGCAGCTGGCTCTTGATTTTGGTTCTAGTCATGATCTCGGGGTCGTGAGTTTGAGTCCTGCGAGGGGCTCCACACTCAGTGCAGGGTCTGCTTGTCCCTCTCCCTCTGCCCTTCTCCCTTGCTCATACTCTTTTTCGCCCTCTCTCTCTCTCAAATAAATAAATAAAATCTTTTTTTAAAGACATTTTCTTTCTTACTTTTTAGATAAAAATAATAGCAATGTTTTCTTCTCATCCCTCGAGAGATCCTTTAGCACACACCCCTTTGGAGAGCACTGGTCTCGACTAAAGATGTAGATTTATAAATCAACAGCAAATATATAGCAAAGAGCCAGGGTTCTACCTTTGGACAAGATTGTCTGAGGAGAACACGGACAGAGAGGGAGAAAAAAAGTGCCAAAGATGGGAGATTGGGGAACATCAACATTTAAGATTTGGGCAGAAAGTAAAGAAGCAGGAATGGTTGGAGAAACAGAAGGAGAAATGAGATACAGCGGCCATAGGAAATCTGGGGAGAAGAGAATTTCAGAAAAAGCCATGCATGGCAAAGACTGAAAGGGGGCTGTGATTCACACATGTGAAGGTCACTGGTAACCAGGCTGGGAAGCGACACAACACAAGATGAGTATGTAAGAATTAGATGATACTAGAAAAGAGGGAGCTGTGGAAGATTATTGAGAAGGGACGTCACAGGCCAGCAGCTCATTGTAAGGAAGACCCACGTGGGTATTTGTAGGAAAAACAGGCTAGAGGGGACAGAGTCTGAGGTCTGGAGGCCCACTAGGATGTAATCTCAGACCAGGCTGACCAGAGTTAAAATGGCCTCAGACACATTGTTTAGGAGACATGGGAATGACCCCAGTGACCTACTTGATATGGAGACTTACAGAGAAGGAAGAGAATGTGGGCTGCAAGGTTGTGCATCCTGGAAGGTGAGAGAGCGGAAGCACGACCATGGTTTGGTGAGGTTCTAGTGGGCAAATGCATGCATGATGGGGTCATCCAGGAACGTTTCTTGGAGAAGGAGGGAATGCTGATCCCCAAGGGCCTGGTGTTCTCTCCCAGGGTCCTCCTGCATTCCTAGGCCTATAAATTCTCATGGGCAGAGTTCTCACCCCTGCCCCGCAGTGCCAAGGATGTAGTCATGGCTGCATAGTATCCCAGAGACCCACCGAGAACAGCCCAGCCAACTTCCATGTGATGCCTGGGGGCTGTGAGGTCGTCATGGAGGGCACAGAGAGCTCCTCTTCCCATGCAGAGTCTGGCTCCATGAGAAGCTGACAGTCAAGGCCCCGTCAGCGAGCATCAAGGCAGGACATAACCGGACCACAGTGCAGCTGCACATCCAGCTCTAGAAGTCGGGGTATCCATCAGCACCTGCTCCACGACCCTCAGCCCTTCACAGGGCCTCTGTCTCTTGCCTACCTCCCATCATCAAGAAGGAAAGAAAAGAGGAAAAGGGGGAAAAAAGGAAAGAAAATGTACTGAGTCTCTGTAAGCACTTGAGGAAGGAGATGCCGTTCTCAACAGCAAAGGTGTCTGTCCCCAAAGAAGGATCCTTCATTTCTGGGCCAGTTGGCTTACAGGCTGCGGTGCAACAGGACTGTCCCTGGGACCCCTCCCCGGGGACGCTCCACAGCTGTTTCTTTCCCAAGCCCCTCATGGACTGCATGGGAGCTGGACTGTAGGACAAGTCTGGGAAAAGGTAGGTATTCGGGGAACTGCTCGCTCGAACCTGGATAAATCAGGACCCTGGGAGGGGGTCCTGTTCTGTTCTCCCATCTCTCCCGGCCACATCTCAGGCTTGACCTGACAGTATCCAAGGTGAGGGACGTCAGTGTGGTCGTGCTAAGGAGGTCCCTCCCTCCAGGGGTCAAGAGACGCCCTAGCCCTGGGTGGAGGTTCTAACTAAGACGATGGGGCAGGGGAGTCCCCACCACGTCCGCATGAGGAGCAAAGCCTGCCCACCCAGCTCCCTCTGCATTGATACTTCCTCCATCGAATTATTTTAAAAATAAAATGGGGGGACGCCTGGGTGGCTCAGTTGGTTGGACGACTGCCTTCGGCTCAGGTCATGATCCCGGAGTCCCGGGATCGAGTCCCACATCAGGCTCCCAGCTCCATGGGGAGTCTGCTTCACTCTCTGACCTTCTCCTCGCTCATGCTCTCTCTCACTGTCTCTCTCACAA
>NC_081557.1:89558916-89601642 GCF_022355385.1 Mustela nigripes | reverse complement strand
GTTGGTTGGACGACTGCCTTCGGCTCAGGTCATGATCCCGGAGTCCCGGGATCGAGTCCCACATCAGGCTCCCAGCTCCATGGGGAGTCTGCTTCACTCTCTGACCTTCTCCTCGCTCATGCTCTCTCTCACTGTCTCTCTCTCAAATAAATAAATAAAATCTTTAAAAAAAAAAAAAAGAAATCCCTTATATGTTAAAAAATAAATAAATAAATAAAAATAAAAATAAAATGGGAAGCAATGTATCTCATACAAAGGGCTAAGTTTTGATATTTGGGCTAAATAATGCTAAACACGTCAAAGATAAAACAGCTATGTGATACCCTGGATAAACGTGTTGGTGGGGGGCACCTCGGATTTCTTGAGCATCTCGGAACGTGGGATTCATTTACACGCGGTGAGTCTCCTCTCGGCTCTGGGCCCACCCTCTGGATGGTGAAGGGCTAGGAGGAGTTTGACCCGAGAGCAGAAGGTGTCCCAGGCTGAAGGAACTGCCTGGCGAAGGGACCAAGTGAGAGAAAGCATTCTACGCGGGCATGGGGAAACACACAGTGAAATTCTAGATCAGTCCAGCGGCCGCGGAAGGAGAGGGGACAGCCGTACTCCAAGGCAGGAGAAGCCCCAGCCCGCTCCTGACGTGCTTTGTGGTGGGAGCTTGGGCTTTGATCAGAGGGCAAGGAGGAGCCCCTGAAACATTTTAAGCAGAGAGGAGACACGATCAGATTTGTTCTAGAAATGCAGCGGGGTAGTTTGTTAAGAAGGTAATGTGGCGGGATAGCCTCGTGAAGGACTAGCTGTGTCTTGCTTTCTCCAATGTGTGCTCCCTGATGAGGAATGAAAGGTATTTCCACCCTTCTTCCTCCTCACTCCCACCCCAGGAGGGGAGCCAAGCCATTGCATCTTTGAGGCTTCCCTTACCCACAGGGGGGAACACACAGCGGGTTTTGTGTGTTATAAGGCAAAAGAGGAACCCATTGCCAGGCCGGTCTGCCTCTTTGTTTTAGAAGGCTCAGGTCCAGCCCAGGAGTGTTTGTGCTGAGAAATGAGAAGCTAGACCCAGAGAGGTTACGGCAGGTGTGGGGACCTCCGGACCTCTGAGAATAGTTGTGAACCCAGGGGAAGGAGGAACTCTCACAGCTACCCTGTTGCCACGCAGCCTGTTCACCTCTCTATCCCCACGAGGCCTACCCCATGAGCCCATCCCCCGGGTTGGTTCTGAAGGTCGCTGACCGCTGTGCACAAGTGGGAAGAACCCAGAGCGTGCTCCAACCTAGGACTCAGCATCCCAGCCCACCACGAAGCACCGTGTGAGGTGAGGCCCACCCCGTGGGCTCTCAGGCTTCATGCTCCTCCTTGGTAAAATGTGTGCTTTGGACTTGATGTGGCACGTGGCTCCTTCTGGCCTACGTGTTCTATGAGGTCTAAGGACACGCCTGAGTGGCCCAACAGAGCAGAAGGCATTGTCACAGCACAGGGACAGGCACACAAAGCAGCCTGGGGAGGGAGCCAGAACCCCCCAGGGGTCTCAGAGACCAACATCAGGCCCTGTAACTGGAGCACAGGAGGGCAGAAGCACCTGCTCCCGGGGTCCCTAACAGACCAGGGGCAGCCACTTGCAGGGAGGCTGACACCAGAAAGACAGTGGACTATCAGGCTATCTCCGAAGGGCAGAAAATACCTCCAGGTTCAGAGAAGGAGAACGTGGGAGAAAGGTTGGCCGGTCCACGCAGGTGGGCAGTGCAGGTCAGGCTGATAGTTGTCTTGGGGTGGGTACCCCAGGGTCCTGCTGGCCCCAGGGCAGTCCCCACTGCTTGAGGGGGCAGTTTCAGCTTTGCCCTCAGGGTCACTTGCCTGAGTTTAGAGACAAGTGGGAAAGAAGAGCTTAATCAATTAGAAAGTACAGACAAGGTCAGAATGGAGATAGCTAGCTACATCCTCTTTCAGACCCCAGGTCACAAGGAAACTGAGAGCAGCAGACACCCCTATAATAAAAAGGCACTTTCCGAGGCTGTGGCTTGTTTTCCATTCTCTTTCTCCAACGGACTCTCCTCTCTCTTCCTGCTCTATTATCCACGAGTCTTCGTTTTGCAGATTGCCTTCCCAGGGCAATGGACTCTCCCGAGGGAAAAGGGAATTAATTGTGTGACCTGTGGCCGGATGCCCTGGAGGGTGGGAAAGGAGAGTTGTTAATGGCAGGAGAAATGTAGCTAACTTGATTGAGTTTTACAATCTTGGCACATAGGATGTCACTGGAGGGATTATTATTCCCATTTTACAGATGAGCAAAATGAGGTCAAAGGGTAACGTGACTTGCCCAAGATCACAGAAGCAGCATGCAGGCAGGAAATAGTTTCCTCTCTCCAACCTTGGTTCTTCAGCTGTGGCTCTGTAATGAGACTGACCAAAGACACATTTATAAGAGATAGCAAACAGAAAGGTATTCGTGTGTGTGTGTCCATGTGCACATGGGGGTACCCCCAATGAGTCACCCAGAGGGGTGGACTCACGCATCGTCTTAGACTGATGAGGGAGCAGGAGGCTGGCTGAAGACAAAGCAAAAGCTGGTACCTTGCACCCCCTCTCCATCTGCTCCCCCTCAGTAATACGATTGATAACAGGATTGTGACATCCCACCAAAAATCTCCCAACTATCTTGATGTTAATGGCGGCCTAAAGACAACATTGATCAAGCCACAAGGGCAAGGCCTCCAATATCTTGGCACCTTATAGGCCCTCTTGAAAACTCCGTTGAAACCTCCCTTTCCCTCACCTTCCCCCAACTGCAGGGTACATAACCTGCCATCCCTCACAACCCGGGGCAGCAGCTCTTCCTGCCCACGGGTCCTGTCCCCGTGCTTTAATAAACCATCATTTTGCACCAAAGATGTCTCAAGAATTCTTTCTTGGTCATCGTCTCCGGACCTCAGCCCACCGTACCTCACTTAGGTTCTAGAACTTCATCAAGACCACCCAAAGGGGGGGGCCTTCTGGGTGGAGGTGGCAAGTTGTGGAAAGATGACCAGAAAAAATGGGGTGGGGGTGTCCAAATTGTTTGTTAGGGTTGGGTTTGCAGGTGTAAGTCTGCGCCTACTCAGCTGGAAAGAGTCCTGGAGAGTCTCCACCCGTACAGGAGAGGGAGACACATTTCCAAATGGAAATTGCCTTTATTGATGTTAATCTCCTTTGCAAGGAAAACATGTTCCCTGTTTTGGAGCATTCCCTACACCTACTGGCTCTCCACGGCCTTGACTCTAAAGAATCCACAGGCCAGAGACAGGCTGGGGGGGACATACTCCAGTTAGGTCAGGATCTAAGTCCACATATCTTTGGTGTCTTTGAGTTTCCCTTCCCAGTCTCCTCCAAAATGTTCATTGACCATCTATTTTGTTCCAAACACTCTGCTGTGCACCCGAGAGTCAAAGACCAAGGATGCCATGGGTGGCCTTCAGGCGCTGCAATCTGGAAGGGGGACGGATGCCCGAAAACCAAGAAATGGAGTGATGTTTGGCGGTGGCGCAGTGGGGAGTGGACATCGCAGGAGAGCTCCAGGCTGGCCTGCAGTCTGCCCCGCAGAGCAGGGGTCAGCATGCCAGAAGGCTCCACGGCCTGAAAGCGTTCTGCACCCTACCATCCCACCACCTGGACAGCAATGCTTCCCGCCAACATCCCTGGATGTCAGGACCAGTGTGAAGGTCTCAGTGGTGCCCTTCCTCCCAGGAAAGGGGCCAGGGGCCTAGGACTCTACCCCCAAGCCCAGCTTCCTGGGGGTTGGCTCCGGCAGTGCATGGAGTCCTCCTGACAGCCGCAGCCCCCCTTGCCTCAGTCGGATCTTCAGTTTAGCTAAGCCGCTGGGTCCCTTTGGGTTTGATACCATCTAATTGGTTGTGGCTAATCCCATATTAACTCTCCCCGAAGAAGCTAGAGGGCCTCTCCCCACCCTCCATCACATCCCAGCCCCTACAGAAGCTGCTGTTATCATGTTTATGAGCCTCCGCCACCACCGACAGGCAAATTTGCATATAAATAACCTGCCAGCACGGGAGGCTGCGCGAGGCACCTGGTAACGACTCTGTTTATTACTCAGGAGAGAGAAGGGGAGCAGGAAGGCCTTGTGCTGGGTGGCCCAATCGGGACGGTTACATTTCCACCTGCTGATTAGCTGAGAAAGAGTCTGTGACCCTCAAACAGGGGAAGAAGAACAGACACAAAACCTCTCAGTTCCTCCCTTTTGGGAGGAGTCCTCCAGTCCCATCACCCGGGACTGGAGGACTTGTCCTTGTCGCCAAGGCTGGCCCTGCCCGAGCATTCCTTTCAGGCATCCAAGGATGGCCCTGGGCTGGATGCGGTTCGGAGATGGGATGCAAAGGGAGAGGGGTCATGGCCTCAAAGAACTGTGGATGGCAGAGGACGTGTCACAGACCTAGCAGGGACGCTGAGCAGACACGACTTGGAGATGAGGACCTCATATAGTGTGTCTCGGCTGGGAGGTGCTGGACAGAGTCCTTCCACCTGAGAAGGCTCCCAGGCCACCAGCATCTGGGCGGGTCCTTGAAAAAAACAGAGACCTTGTCCCTGGTGCAGAGCAGAGGAAGAAGCATTCTGGGCCAGAGGGCATGAGGTCAGCAAAGGCTTGAAATGAATGCATTGCTAAGTGGATTATCTGCAGGAAGGTGGGGTGGGGGCGAGGAATGGGGATGTAGAGAGTCGAAGAAGTTGTGACGTCATCTCCTAGACCTCAGAGGTTTTTGAAGATGGGAGTGACCATGGGGGGGCAGGTCTATGGGCTAAATCTCCCCCAAAATGTTGGATAGCCTCCCATTTAGCCAAGAAGGCAGGGAGGGATTACCCTTAGTTGGGGTCTGACATCTGTTAACACCCCAGTAAGGCTTAATGCAGATAGGCTCTGTCCCAGAGACTGGGAAACAACATCAGTGTGCATCCAAGTCTTTGAGGATGTAGGGGTGTGGAGCACAGATTCAAAGGACAGGAAGTCCATCATTGTACTATAAAAGTAAAATTAGAAAAAAAAAAAAAAACATCTTCTCTCAACCCAGAAAACCTCCACAATGGTAGTGGGAACAGTTTCCTTATCAAATAAGCATTAAACCAGAATGTGATGCATGTCACAGCTTACCCCCTAAGAGACTTCAAAGACAAAGTGGAATCCCCCCCAACACACACCTTGTATAGCGTAGGAGAGAAAAAACCCTTTTTCTCTCTACTCTCCTAGGTTCAGTGGCTGGGTTCAGTTTGTAGCAAACTGATAAAAGACAGATTAACCAGAGAATAAAAATGGTTTTAATTACACACACTTGCACACGGGAGTTCACTAAGAAAAACGTGGCTCAAAAAGGAAGCCAGAATTTAGGGACTTATTTTAGGCTAGACAAAGAAAAATGGGCTTGGGTCTTGGCAGGGGGGAGGAAAGTTATGGGATGGTGACCAGGAAACGTACGGCAAACAAGGCTTGCTCAGTAGGGATTGTCACACAGATTGAAGTCTGTGCCTTTTCCTTTGATAAGAGCTGTTAAGATTCTCCTCCTCCTGCCGCAGGAGACGGAAACACTTGTACACATGGAAATTTCCTTTATTGATGTCAAGTTTCTTGACAAAACGGAAACTTGAGCTCTGATGTTAGAGCTTTTCCTGCTTCTGTTGTTCCTTAGTGGCCTTCACTCCCAATAATCCTTTGGCCAGAGGGGCATCCTTTGGGGTGGCACATTCTGGTCCCCTTCAGTAGCCCGGCGGGTACAGCCCATCATACACACATCCCTTGTTTATACACCAATCCCTTGTTTATACACCACGATAGACAAGAGCTCATCCTCAAACAAGAGGTCTTAACAGCACCATTTGTCACATATATTTCGTCTTGCCTCTACATGGTAACTGGGCAACCATCTGCATTAGCTTCTTGGCTTTATTCAGAAGAAAAACAAATGCATAATTTGCAGCCAGAGGTAGTTCTGCAAATGGGAGCAAGGCACCCACCAAAGTTAGGTTCCTGCCCTCCCACAGACACTCAAACAGAGGGCCTCTATTTTCCTAGATGTTTGCATTTTGGAAAGGTGGCTCTCAGGTCTTTGAGGAAATGCTTGAGCTCTGAGACCAGCAGGAGACAGATATAACCCTTATAAAGATTTCCGTGCATTTGAAAAGGACACAGGAAAACACTCTGAAAGAAAAGTGAGAGAAGGAAGGCGGCTTCTCCTTATTTTCTTTTTATTTATTTTTATTTTATTTATTTGACACAGAGAGAAAGAGAAAGATCACAAGTAGGCAGAGAGGCTGACAGAGAGAGGGGGAAGCGGCGTTCCTGTTGAGCAGAGAGCCCGATGCAGGGCTCGACCCCAGGACCCTGAGATCATGAGCCTAAGGTAGAGACTTAACCCACTGAGCCACCCAGGAGCCCCTCTCTCCTTAGTTTCGACAGGGAGAATTAAGCCTCCCATTTTAATTTATATTCACACTTTCCGGACCAATAGGTTGAGGAGTAGGTGGGGCCTTCTGGGAGCAAGCACAGAGGACCAGCCTGGTCAGACTGGTTCAAATCCCACCTCTGCCTTGTGCCCCCTGGTGGACGTGTCAATTCTCCTCACTTTGAAATGCAGATTAGAATTGCCACCTCATAAATTCGTGAGGAATAAACGAGGTAACATTGTAAAATCACCTGGGGCACAGTGAGCATTACGAAATACTCTCCTTTTAAATTAAAATGTATGTTATCCTGAGGGTTGGAAGGGTGGGGTGAAGAGAGGGTCATTCACCAAATCCCAAAGCTCCGAACCCGAGGGGATCGAGGGTACCCGTCCGCTGACCAGTTGGGCACAAATTCGGGGAGCTCATCCCCCTAAGGGGTGTCACAGTCTGAAAATGTAGATGGGTTACGGAAGGGTTTAGGACACTCATGAATGCCAATTGCAAAGGGGCTGTTAGGAGAGTGGCAGGTGTTGGGCCATGATCCTAACTCTGAGGTTGACAGCTTCTAGGGCAAAGCCTTTCCCATAGTCTTGGCAACACTGTCACAAGCAAGC
The DNA here is from genome assembly GCF_022355385.1 of Mustela nigripes. NCBI lineage: Eukaryota > Metazoa > Chordata > Mammalia > Carnivora > Mustelidae > Mustela > Mustela nigripes. The sequence goes on along the minus strand of NC_081557.1, from coordinate 89,594,608 downwards.
TCTGGCCAGACTGACGTATCACGGGTTTGGACTTAGAGGATAATTCTTCTATTTCTGTGCTCCACCGCTCCCAGGTCCCCCAAATCCCCCAGGATGACAGGCTGCGTTTGCAGTGGGACAGTCTCTACTGCTCCCTGGCCCCTTCTGCCATAAAGCCCGAAGCAGGACCCCTGCCCACCTGTGCTCCAGAAGGACCCCGTCCCTTGAGATGGGGGGAGGAGGGCACAGCACAGCCACTGTGGTCAAATTCATATCCCTCTTCAGTCTCTGGCCCCCTGCCCCTTTTGCATCTGCGGGGGCTGCCTTCGTGTTGCCATGGCAACTGGATTCCCAGGGAGGCGGCCATCTTGGGACAGACATGCAGCCCCAAGATGAGGCCGCTGGAGACAGAGGAAGGGAGTATCCTGTAGGGAAACCACACTCTCTGGGCTTTTGACTGTTTGAGGCTGGGGAGAGGTTGAGAAGAGACTTAGGCCTTGGTGGCCCACTGCTCTGGGGCTTTTCCCAGCTTGCTTTGGTGAGGGCAGCCCCCCTTGCCAGCACCTGGAAAGAGTGTGGAGGCTGAGAGGAGGCGAGACCCTCTCTTCCCTCCCATCTCCCCAACGGCCCTCTCTGGGAGCGAAAACTCGGCTAGTGTAGGCCCGGCCCTGCGCACTGGGTGGTAATGTTGGGGGTGGGGGGTGGGCTGGGAAGGAGAGGAGCCGGAGTGACAGCAGGGGCTAGGTTTTCATGGGGGGGCAGGGTGGCTGGCCGTGACGGGGATCAGGCCGGGTGATGGAGGTGTCAGAGCCCACAGGGAGGGCTAGAGCAGAGCTAAGCCCCACAGGGGTGGGGGGTGTGATTTACCGGGGGGCTCAGGAGGGATTGAAGCCGGAGACCAAGGATTTGCTGCAGAGCCCAGTGCCCTGATGGAGGACTGGACGTCTTGATGCCCAGGCCAAGACTGCCAGCACAGGGATGGGGCGGAGGCTGATGAAGCACCTTGGCAGGCAGGACTGGCGGGATGCGTGCTCCGGGGATCGAGCTGAGGGCTGAGCCCATCCGTCTCTGCCGAAGCCGCGGTGACAGAGCCTGCCGGCAGAGGGCCGGCCAGCAGGCGGGCCCAGAAGCACAGAGCTGGCCCCGGAATGCAGCCTCCCAGCACATTTCGCCCTTAATGTTCAAACCAATTCCAGGGCAGCTTTTCTCCGGAAAAGGAAGCGTGGTTCAAAGAGAACATAATGAATTGGCTGAAATAAATAGCCGATTAGTTGCAGATAACACCAGAAGCTGCAGAGCACAGGGGACAGCCAGAAGCCCCGGCATCCGCCTCCCCGGTGCTGGACACAGCCCGCCTCCAGCCCAAAAGTGGGTCCCGAAGCCCGTGGGCTCGGATAGCAGCCCTTTGCTGCTGGGACAGCCCCCCTGGCCATCACCGAGGGGCCTGGCCTGCTGGGGAGAAAACACAGTAAAAACATCACATGGGGATGGAATCCAGGCTCTCGACCTGCCAACTTAGACCCCCTCAATGGCCTCTCTGCAAAAGGAGATAAAATTAAACTAATATCTGCCCTGAATGCTCCCGGGGCCTTTTCGAGAATCCAATGAGAAAACGCTGGTGTCTGTTATTCATTAGACATTCATTCCCCCTTAGGGAAAGGGGGTCTGTTTGGCTCATTTTTGGACCCCCCCCCCCATAACCTAATGCTTGGCACAAGTATCTGTTGAATGTTCTTGAATAAATGTGGACCATTCACTACCCCAGTGGTACCCCCTAGTCCTTCCCAGGTAAGAGCTGGGGGTCCAGTCTGGGGACATTTGGTTGTGACACTGCTGGAAAGCCAACCTCAAATGATGTTGGGATTGGTCCTCCTGGTGAGTTAGCCATCGCTCTGTCTGCCCAGGAGACAGAGCATGGGGAGTTATTTAAACTTTGATGGAGAAGGTGGGCCATGAACTAGATTTGCCTTCTGCAGTCCAGGAGCCTCGCGTGGAGAACAGAACTGGGCTCCACCCCTCGGAAGCTCCTCTCTCCTGGTCTTTTCCAGCTTTCTGCTTCGGAAGCACAGATGGGGAGGGATGGGGTCATTTTGTGACCTCCATCTGCTATTCAGTCTGATACTTGGAGGCCATACAATGTATCAATCATCTTAAGCTGCAGACGCACTCCACATTAATTATAATTTGGAATAACTGGGAGTTGAGTTAAGTGGCAGTTGACTAGTTGACATGTTTTGTAGACACGTAATCAAACATTTATTAATTTTGATTTTGCAGTTTTCTTTTGGTGTCGTGGGGCCAATCAGCTCTCTTTTCAGGTACCAGATGCTTCTGGAGGTCCTTCACTTCAGAGGACCCTGGTGCCCAAGAGGCTGGGGGAAGGGGGGACTGTCTGGGTGCTGGGACACCCTATGCTCCTCCAGAAAGGGGAGAAGCAGCACAGCCTGTGGCTTCAGCATTTTTTTAGGAAATAGGACACATGCCTCTGGGCCTATATGCTGTGTGACCCTGGGCAAGCTGTGTGACTTGTCTGGGCTTTAACTTGGAAGCTTTTGAAATAGGGTTTGAGAAACAGGGATGGAGGCTACAGGCCTAGGGTGGTCCTTGGGCCTTCTCTCCCCCAGATCAGAAGATGTGACTGTGAACCTGTTGTGGGGGCTCAGGGCAGAGTGATCTGTACAACTGCAAGATAAGCTAAACACGGGGTGCCTCTGTGGCTCAGTGGATGAAGCCTCTGCCTTAAGCTCAGGTCATGATCCCAGGGTCCTGGGATCGAGCCCTACATTGGGCTCTCTGCTCAGCGGGGAGCCTACTTCTCCCTCTGCCTCTGCTGCTCCCCCTGCTTTTCTCTCCTCTCTCTCTCTTTGTCTGTAATAAATAAATCAAATCTTTAAAAAAAAGAAAAGAGGGGCGCCTGGGTGGCTCAGCGGGTTAAGCCACTGCCTTCGGCTCAGGTCACGATCTCAGGGTCCTGGGATCGAGCCCTGCATCGGGCTCTCTGCTCAGCGGGGAGCCTGCTTCCTCCTTTCTCTCTGCCTGTCTCTCTGCCTACTTGTGATCTCTCTCTGTCAAATAAATAAATAAAATCTTCAAAAAAAAAAAGAAAGAAAGAAAGAAAGGAAGGAAGATGAGCTAAACAAGCCTGCTTCCCCGGGGAGACAAAGACCCTGTGGGGGGAGCGTCAGGAGATGGTACAATGGAACTGGGGTCTGTCTATGCCCTTTTTAGTCTCCAATGACCCTCACCAGTCATTTTATATAATTATTACCCTGCTTCCTGTCAGTCTGCACACAAAGGACCTGGCAAGTTGGGGCTCTGGTAATGCAGTGTCTTCTCTCTGACAGCAACTACATGTGGCTTTTCCACACCACAGCCCGTTCTGCAATTCTCTGCAACCAACCGCGCGTCCTATAATTCAACCCTATTGTGACACTAACCACCCAGAGCTAGCTTCAGACCCTGCAGGTTTCAGGACTCAGTCCCACGAGACTGCCCCCACTCAAACACCAGTCACAAAAGACCTGGGGGCCACCTGTCCTTCTGACTGACCTGCTAGAAATCAGGGGTTCTCACAACCTCGTCTCGGGTGCAATAATTCCACAGAATGACTCACAGAACTTGGAAAAATGCTTTATTTATGCTAACAGTTTAGAAAGAACACAGCCAGAGATGGCAGAGATGCTCAGGGCAAGGTCTGGAGAGGGGCCGGGAGGCCAAGCTTCTGTGCTCCCTCACCCCCCATTTTCCTAGTACATGAATGTGCTCACCAACCCGGAAGCTCTCCAAACCCTGATGGTTAGGGGGTTTTATTATTTTTTTTAAGATTTTATTTATTTATTTGAGAAAGAGGGAGACAGAAATAGCAAGAGAGAGCACAAGCAGGATGGAATGGGAGACGACGACTCCCCAGCTGAGCAGAGAGCCCGATGCGGGACCAGATCCCAGCACCCTGGGATCATGACCCAAGCCAAAGGCAGACGCTTAACCACTGAGCCATCCAGGCGCCCCTGGTTAGGGCTTTTTATGGAGGTTTCAGGATGGAGGCATGACTGAGTAGATCAATAGCCACTGGTGATTGGAACCCAGCCTCCAGTCCCTCTCCCCAACCCAGATTGAAAATTGGGACCCTCTAATCCAGGCTTGGGCTTTCTGGCCACTAGCCCCCATCCTGAAGCTGTCCAGTCCCCCATACACATTCCAACCCAGCTGGAGTCATCGCGTCAGCACACAGCACACACATTCTTATCACTCAGGAGATTCCAAGGGCTTTAGGATCTGTTGGCCAGGAACCCTGGACAAAGGCCAGAGGTTTTCTTTTTATTTTCTCTCACAGTCTTTTTTATTATACCACAAGCAACTTGCAGTGTTATCCTGCAGCCCTCAGAGGGAGGACAAAGTGTGGGCTGAGCTTGGGTTTCTCAAACATCCCTGCAATGCACATCTTGGGGCCACCAGGCAGACCCCAGGATTTTTTCCCAGATGTTTTCTAAGCCGGCTTCGTCCTGCACGTCATCTGGTGAGTCAGGCCCGAAGATAAAAGACCTAGAGACCCATAAAGGAGAATAAAGATACTCTCCTGTCCCCTTTGGGCCCCTTTCTCAAGGACCTGAGTGTCCGTCCTCCTCTGTTCCCGTGTTTCTGGAGCAGGACCCGCTGGTTCTCTGACAAAGAACACAGCTAATCCCAGTTTTCCCAGTTCACCTGGCCTGGATGTCATGATGGGAACTTCTCTTCTTCCCCTTCCCACCCAAACATGCAAACACTCTGTCTCCCCAGAGTGTGGAGAGGACAGAAGAAGCTTCTGGGAGTGTGTGGACAGAAAGATGAAAACAAACTTGGCCCTTGGTGATTTTCCTCTCTGGGTTTTATAAGCCAGTGCAGTTTCTGAGTGAAATCGGATCCATGTGGGTCCTGATTCATTTGCGCACTGGGGAATGCTTTGTGCATCAGAGAGATGGAGATCCCAGGGGTCGCTTTTAGTTGATTTAACAAATCCCTTTCAAGTTTTTATTTTTTCATTAGGAAGCAGAAGTTGCTTGTTCCCAAACTACACACGTACACACAGGCACATACACCCCTCCCCCACTGGCTTCAAATTCTCTACCTCTCCAGGTCCTGCATCCTGGAATGCCCCCAGGAACCAAGAATTAGGGGACACTTTTCCATCTCTAGCACCTGCTGAGAAAGAGCCTAGGAAAGAAGTCTAGGAAGAATTTGCAGGCACTGGGTAGAAGGAGGCAGGTGCCCTCCAGCCCGGGGAGGCTGGCACCCAGCAACCTCACGACGCGGTGGTGGCTCCAGGTCCAAATCTCAAGTCTGGGTTCAATTTCAGTTTGGTGGGAGGGCCCTGGGCTAAGAACAAAGACCCAAAGGGGATGAGGGAGCCCCGAAACACATCCATGTCTTGTGTCCTGAGTGGACCTGGGCGTGCTGCCCTGTGACAGTCTCGTCCTGACTGTCTAGGTGAACATGCTCTGCGCACATCACGCTGTGGGAGAACGAACTTGGCTGGGAGGGGAGGAAAGCAGGATGCTGGGAAGGTCTCGCCTCTGAGGCCTGGACCGCGCAGAGCAGCACAGCACTTCCATCGCCCAGCAAACCACAGAGTGAGGTCCCTCTACTTTCTGCATCAGAAGGGAAAGAATCAGAGCAGCTTTGATGGGTTTTCAAATTGGTGGGTGTGAAAACACACCCAGACCTTGGGCTGTGAAATGTGTCATTTTCATCTGTGCAGTGTGTATCCACTGACCTCATATCGTCCCCAAAGCTGGGGGACTTCCTCACCTCCTCCCCGCAATCTAATCTGCATCTGATTTGCTGGCAGACCTCAGACCCACCCGCATCTCTTGGAGCCATTTCCTTCCACTTAGGAGTAAAGGGTGATGCTAGGGAGCGAGGCTGATGGGAACAGCATTCACCCCGGTGGCCGGCACTCCTTCTGTCTTGCCCTTTTAGGACCTCGCCTAGCAAACACGGAGGTCCCTAGTGCGCCGAGATTTCCAGGCTGCCTCTGCGGCACCCACAATTCAATCACACAACCTGTCTGTGAGCATAAAAACGGATTTTCTCTTCTAATGACTCCCTTAACTGAGCTGATGGCTGCCCTCCCTCAGGGCCCTTTGGGCAAGAGTGCGGGAGAAAGAGCCCTCTTGCCTCTGTATCCCTCAGCCCCTCCTCCCTGCCATCTCTTAGAAGCAGAGGTGCCCAGATGGACACATTCCTTGAATGGGCCCAGAGCAGGGAAGTGGAGAGAATGCGCTGAGCGACGGGAGGTGGGCTGCGTGGTCCCCACGGGGCTCTCCCTCTCCTGCCAGCCCCATCTCGGTTCCATTAACCTTGCTCCGCGTGCGCTGTGTTAATGGGCTGAGAAGGACAGATCACCCTGCCAGCCTGCCGAGAGGAGGGGCTGCGACTTGTTGCCAACCTTCCATCAGCTCGGAGATCAGGACTCAGGGCACAGGCAGGACCCGGCTTGTGGCCTGGCTCCCCAGTGCTCCCCGGATCCCTGCCCCAGGACCACGTGAAGGGCAGCCCGGCGCTGATGGGGCTGGAGAGAAAAGTCCTGCCCTGGTCTCAGAGCCCCTCGTCAACACCAGGGGAGATTCAATAATGTCAACTTGCTAAGGGCAGTAGGAGTCTTGTAGGAGGAATCCCTTGATGGACGCTCCCACTTCTGCTGAGTAAATCTCATCATTCGCTCGACGCTTGTGAAGAAGAGGAGGCTGTGGGGTAAGTGTTCACGGAAGCCGTGGGACAAGCCATACAGCAAGGTGAATGTCACAGGCTTGTGTTGTGCAGAGACCCAGCATGGGTAGGGCCTCCAGTGCCCTGAGTTGGAGATTTCTCCTTGCCACGTTTCTTGGAGCCATCTCTGAGGGTGGGGCTAGACCCAGTCTTGCTAACTGAGGCCGGGTCGTGGTCTCCGTGGACAAGGAAAGAATAAAGCCATTGGCATGGGCCAGAGAAGTGAGAAGCCAGAGAAGAGAAGGCAGGGAGAGTCTGGAAAGAAGAGCCATCAGCGCTGGCCGCCATGGGGCCTCGGAAACAACACCCTGAGGGCTACCCTGTAGCCCCTCATCTCACCTCGTCTTCCTGTGTGAGCCCCATGCCCCAGCTCCCGTCCTGGGATGTTACCATGAATAACCCTGTAGTCAGTCTCCAGGTTCTAGATAAGCTCTGGATAAGCTGCGGAAATAGCCCGGGGCTTCCCAAATTGACCTGATTCAAAGTCACATGGCCAGTCTGTTAAACCTACAGATTCCTGGGTTCTTTCCCGCACCAAGGAACAGAGTCTCCAGGATGAATCAGTATATGCACTTTTCACAAATGCCCAGAGGGGGTCTTCCAGCAGGTCCGGGAAGCACTGGCTTACCCTCATCCTCCATCCGTCCATGCGAGTCAGCTGAGTTGAATGCGTAAAACCACATTGCTTCAAAAAGAAAGGGAGATGCCCCTGTAGGGGCGCAGCTGGGCAAAAAAACAGAAGTTGCACGCATTTCTGACCCCTTCTGTTCCTCCCCAATTCCAAGGATAGTCCAACAGTCGGAGCAGTTTCCCCCAGGATGGATATGATACCCGTGACGCTCCCAGGACCAGGAATTCACCGCTGCTGGCCTCCCGTCTTCCGTGGTGGGAAAGAGGAACATTCCAGTTTTGTACTAACTCCACTTGCCACCGTATTTCCTTTTCCTCTTCTTCAGTGGTAAAGAATTCTTAGCGGAACACGTAACAGCCCAAATAAAGAATACATTCCCAGCCTCCCTTGCAGGTGTATGTGGCCACACTACTAAGCTGCGGCAGTGGGATGTGAGCGAAAGTCATGTGTGCAACTGTGGATCCAAGCTCATGGAAAAGGGGGGATGCCCTGCCCTTCCCCTTTCTCCCTTCCTGGTTGGAACACAGAGAGAGCCATGGGGAGGCATCTTGGTTCCTATGAGCAAGGGTATGTCAGTCAGGGTTCTCCAGAGCAACAGAACCAATAGGGTGTATGTTTGTGTCTACATACATGCGTATATGTGAACACACATATGTGTACAGATGGACGTGTGTACATGTGTGCATATACATATATGATTAACATATATACTTGCATATACAGACATACATTATATATTTACTTGTATATATGAATAGACACACCCATAAAGAGATTTATTCTAAGGCATCGACTGGTGCAACTCTGGAGGTTGTTGACAAGTCCCAGGATCTGCAGTCCGCAGGCTGGAGCCTGAAGAGTGGAGGGGTTCCTGGCTGAGTCTGCAGGCCCGAGATCTGGGAGAGCTGACGGTGTGCTTCAAGCTGAAGGCTGGCAAGTTCGAGGCCCAGGAAAAGCAGTGCTTCGGTTCAGGTCTGAAAGCAGAAGACCAATGCCCCAGCACAAAGGCAGTCGGGCCGGCAGGAGGGATGCCCTCTTACTACAGGGAAGGTCAGCCTTTTGTTCCTAGTCCGGCCTGCCGCTGAATGGAGGAGGCCCACCATGTTAGGAAGGGCAATCCGCTCTACTCAGGCTACCAATTTAAATGCTGAATTTATCTGAAAGCACAGAATAACAGTCGACCAAACATGTGGGCACCCCATGGCCCGATCAAGTTGACACATCAGATTAACCATCACCACGGGCGACTTTAGGCATGCCGGAGAACAAGACGAAAAGGGCCTAAGTCCCTATATGGTGACACTCCCATACCAGCTCTGTGGTGGGAGAGAGAAATAAACTGTTTTGTACAAGCCATGGTCACTTTGGATTCTGTTATAGCCCACTGTAGTTGACCCTGTATCTTAACTACGGGGTCTCAGTGTAATGTCCACCCACGAAAGCAGCTGTCCCATTTTTATGGTGAGACTCAACCGTCCCTAGAAAGTTCCCCCACATGCCTCCTGTCCAGGAAGTGTCTGACCTGCACTTCCTAGTCCTTGTTCCAAGGGGCAGGATACTGGAAAGAGGAGTTGCCTCCTATGGGATATTCAGTGACATGCTAGCATATTCTATTACAAGCAGATTTAAAAAAAAGAAAACCTTTCCTATATTTAAGTTATTTTCAGTAATAATCATGAAATGAAACTAATAATAAAATACAGAAAGGAAACACAAAGAGTAAAAATGTTCTTATATCAAATTATATATATGTATATATATAATTAGTCCAATAAAGCAATAATAATATTTTAGGTAAATAATTTTCTAATAATTAATAAGAGAATTTTAATAAAACCCAAACATTTGCAAATGGTGCAATTTAGGCCATACTAAATTGCACCAATGTTGTTACATTTTATCTTTTGGAATGATTCTTTATCTTTAAAACCATTAGCAATTAATATTTTTTAAAGAATAATAAATTTGAATTTAAAAGATAATTTTTAATTAAGCAAAATATTTCATCTCTTAAAGTTTTTTTTTTTAAGATTTTTATTTATTAATTTATTTGACAGAGAGAGATCACAGTAGTCAGAGAGGCAGACAGAGAGAAAGGAGGAAGCAGGCTCCCTGCTGAGCAGAGAGCCCAATTTGGCAGGGGGCGAGGCTCGATCGCAGGACCCTGGGATCATGACCTGATCTGAAGGCAGAGGCTTTAACCCACTGAGCCACCCAGGCGCTCCGATATATTTCATCTCTTAAAAAAAAAAGAATGGATCAAAGGATTTACGAAATTTTCATCATAGTCATCATTACTGGCAACAGTGGCATTATATTTTGTCAACAAGTATTGGCTAAGATATTCTTTCCATGCCCAGTGCTATTCTAGGCCTGGACAATGAGCAGGGAACAAAACAGAAATCCCTGCCTTCACAGAGCTCGGTTCTGATGGGAGAGACATGGCCAAATGTGGGAGTGAAAAGTGCTGAGAAGAAAACTAAGTCAGATTCAGGAGGTGGGTGGTGACAGGGGTGCTGTTTCCTCTGGGGCGGGGGCGGGGAGGTCTCTGTGAAGACGGGGCATGGCATAGGAGTCTTGTACCCCATTCCCTACCTCTCCAGCTCAGGTCAGGCCCCCTGGAATCCAAGCCCACAGGCCCTGAGCTGAGCACCTGTTAGCAGGAGTAATGAGCACAAGGGGACCTTCGTGAACCCCAGGGCCCGACTACCCCTGAGTTCAGACACACGTTGCGGGGAGACAGGGCGAGGGAAGAGACAGCCCCTGCCTTCAAGGGCACGGGCAAGCACAGGAGGGAGGGCATAAGGCACGCAACCAGGAGCAGAGGAGCAAACACTAATTAGCGTGATGCAGACCGTCCATCTGTCAGGCAGGCTGCCTGGGCGAAGGGGGAGAATCGGCGGTGTCTGTGGTGATTCCACATCCAAGCACAGGCCACATGTCACAGGCTTCCTCGTTCAGGAGGTCAAGAGATGGTTCCACTAACCTGAATGCCCACATCTCAAGGCTCCAAGCTCCCAGCTGTGCAGTGGCACCAAGATCAGTCTCTTAGGGTGCCACTGCTCCCATGGAGCGCTGAGACTCTATGGGGTAGTCCCACATGGGCTCAGAGCCACTCCAGCCTTGTTCTCTGCACCCACCACCCAAGTGCCAGGGCCAGCAGCACCCCTGAGGCATTACTTCCTGGGCTTCTTTCTACTGTGAGTACCTTGATACGGCCAAATCCACTGACACTGGAGTGAAGGCGTAGGCCGGAGACAGGGAAGGCGGCCCCTGATTCTGCCAGCACTGGGGAAGCCGAAACTCAGTACTGAAGCTCTCACCAAGTGAGAAGGGAAATGCTCCCGCACAGAGAGGAAGATAAATGTTCTCCAGTTAGTCAAGCAGCAATTCCGCTCCCCTGGACAGGGGCGGGGGACGGCCTCCACCACGGCCCCCATCCTGGGTGGCCGTGCCAGAGCTCACAGTCCAGTCCAGGACAGTCCCTGCTCGGATGCGCAACCCGCCCCTGCTTCTCCCACAGTGGCAACGCTGACTTTGCAAACAGGGCGAACGTGTCTGCTCGCTCAGTCTCGGGAGGTCACACGGCAAGGGTTCCTGAGCTCCCACGGGCTATGGATATTTCCGTTCAAGGGCACGCATTGCTCCTTTATCTCTAATCACACACATCAGCAAGGGGCGGGGGCAGGAAGATCTAAGCGTTAACCCTCCCCTCTGAGGTGCAGGACTGGAGCCTGAGTCTGGCTTACCGTTCCAGAACCTTTCTCACGCGGGTGGGTTCGTGGAGTGCCCCTGACATTCTCTCACATGATCTGCTTTCCTTTGGGTCTCATCCCCCACACGGCTCCCTCTAGCTCCCCTGTCCATCGGCTGTGTTTGCCTCCATCCTCCTAGAGTAGACGAGATTTGTCCTCAAATCCCTGGAAGGTCCTGGCCTTTCACATACATGTTGGGAGAGCCCCAGCCCCTGCCTCCCCCAACAAGTCCAATGGTCAGAAACATTCACCTCCAAAAGGAGGGGCGGTGGCACCGTGTCCCAGCCGAGGCCAAGATGCTCAGAAATGTCCCGTTGCCCATGATGTGCATTTAGCTTACAAAAGGGAAAGTCTCCACAGTGGGCGCTACCATCCTGAAAAACAAAACGCCTTTAGGGACAATCGTTTGAATATACTCTGGCATGTGCACACAGTGCCTGGCAGCTGTTAAAAAAAAGGAAGACGAAATCACTATGAATTGATAGGGAGTGATTTCCAGACGTTATTGTGTGGGAAAGCCAGAGTGCACAAGAGGGTAGGTGGAATGCTATCTTTTGCGGGAGAAATAAGGGAAAATAAGAAAATGTACATAGATCAGTTTAGGATTATAAAAGAAATGCAGGAATGTCAAACCAGAAAATAATGAGGTTGATTATCTGCAAGAAATGGGAAGGAATGGTGCTAGAGATGGACTATTTGTCCCTCCCCAGGCGGATTTTATATGTTTGAAACCTAATCCCCAACGGGACAGCCTTAGGAAGCAGGGCCTATAGGAAGGGATGAGGCCGTGGGCACGGAGCCCTCAAGATTGGGGAAACCCAACAAAAAAGACCCACAGTCTATGAGCCAGGAAGCAGACTCTCACCACACACCAAAATCAGGTGCAGCCTCGATCTTAGACGTCCAGCCTCCAGAACTGGGGAACTAAATTTCTGTTGTCTGTAAGCCACTCAGCCCGTGGGATCCTGTTAGAACAGCCTGATCGGACTAGACAGACGGGGTAGAAGAAGGTTATGGGAGAAAATGGTATCTCAGGGTGTACCTTTTTTTTTGTTTCAATAGTTTTGACTTTTGTAAGCATGTCCATCGTCTATAAATTCCAAAAATAAATTAAAATGAGTAAGAATGGGGAAAAAGGAAAAGACAGAAACAAATGAACCTAATTATATTTCAATATAATTATATTTCAATACAATGATGAGGATCATAACCACACTGAAGGGGGAAAAGAGAGAAAGAACTAATCCCAGTAACTTATAAAAGTAGTTTTTGACTATTTACCCTCAGTCTGGGGCAGGATAGGGTGTGTGCATATGTGTATGTGTGCGTGCACATGCTTATGTGTATTGGGGTGTGTTTTGGGGTGTGTTTTAGGGATAAAGAGCCACAATGTATGTAACTTACCACAAATGGTTCAGAAAAAGATGATGGGTGAGGATATATACAAATAAAACTATGTGTGCATATAGTATTTATAGAGATATATGTGTATTTATAGACATATATTATATATGTATATTATACATATGTATGTGTGTATATGTATATATACATATATGTATGTGTATATCTAGACAATATATACATAATTACATCTCTGTATATATATAGAGAGAGAGTATATATATACATAGTAGATATGTATATAGGGTAAACTGTAGTTTATGTATATAGGGTAAAAGTAGATCGGGTAAACTGTCAGCAATAGGCAAATCTGGGGTGTCTGGGAGGCTCAGGCAAGTTAAGCATCCAACTCTTGGTTTCGGCTCAGGTCGTGATCTCAGGGTCATGAGATCAAGCCCCGTGTCAGGCTCTGTGTTCAGCACAGTCTTCTCCTTGAGAGTCGTTTCCCCCTCCTTCTCCCTCTCCCTCTGCTCCTCCCCCTGTGCACTCATGCTTTCTCTCTCTCTCAAATAAATCAATAAATAAAATCTTAAAAAAAAAAACAAAAACTGTTAACTCTAGGGAGAGGAGGGTTGGCTTTCTATTAAAAATAAACTACAATAGGTAAATCTGGGCAAAGTGTATAAGTGGATGTTCTTTGTATTATTTTTAGGTTCGCGATTCTTGTGAGTTTGAAATTCTTTGCAAATAAAATGCTTAAAAATACCCTTATATTTGCGTTGCACCTGACTTTTTTTTGGCAAGCTCCACGGCGCTGGTCCTTCTCATGCTCCTACCCACCCCATGAGACGGCAGGACACGCAATGTTATTCTGTGTCCCATTTTACAGATGAGAAAGTGGAGGCAGGAGAGTGCTGAGGCACCAGCCAAGTAGCACCTCCTCAAACGGGGCGGGTCGCTCCCCCCCAGGGGTCAGGCGTGAGGTTCCTCCTCTGACACCCACAGGCATTCTCCCACACTATCAGAACCCATTACGGTCCCTGCTCGTAATCTCTCTGGGAGGTAATGAGTTCCATAATTCTATTTCCGTGAGTTTATTACTCAGGCTTTTGAAACCCAACACAGGAGTCCGCTTCTTCTCTGAACCCCTAGCCCTAGTGTCCTCTCCCATGGCACTCTAGCGGGGCCTCATTCGCTCTCCCTAGGGCTGGGACACACACTTCAGAACGGCTTGCATGTTCTGTCCTTAGGTCCTATTTGTTTCTGTGTGTCTCCCTAAAGGGCAGGGACCAAGTATTGTTCCTCTGACCCTCAGCCCCCAGCTCTGGGCCCAGCCCTGAATGCCGGCTCAGTAAGAGGCTGTGGCGATGAATGAAACCTCCTCTTATTTGACCCAAACTCACCTCAATCAAGTCTCAAAGTGAGCCTTTCATCGTGGAATTGGAATTAAGTAGGATTCATGTTAACACTGTCTTGGCCGGCCTACTTCACAGGCTCCTTTCTCTTTCCTGCAGGGGGTTACAGATTAAGGGTAAGTTCAGGCCATATGGACACAGGATGGGGTTCCCCCTCCCCCAGATACAGTAAGGAAGAGCTTCCTAGTGAAAGTGGTCTAGAGGGGAGCAGAAAGCATCAAGTTCAAGGGATCGCATGGACAGAGGAGTAGAAGTCTGAGGGGGGTGAGTAGGACCTACCACTGCCGGAGTCCGGGTTCCGCATGAGTCCAGGCTTCAGCCCTGAGGGAAGTGGGAATTTTGGTGGGACAACATTTAACACAGTCTAGGTGACCACCTCCTGCACACAAGCAGCCTAAAAAGTAGCCCAAGGGAGACACACTGCATGCCTGTCTCGGGGAACATGAGGGATCCTTGCTTTCCTGAGTCAGCATGCGTGGAAGATGGGCGGCTATGGTCTGTGGTCTTCCCAGCAGAGCTCTGTATGGAGTGTGAGAAGGTAGAACTTCAAAAAAAACCCAAAAACCCTGGATTTGAGATAAGGCTAAAATCTTATTTGAAAGGATTTGCTTTCGATTTCATTTTTTTAAATGCATTTTTAATAACAAGAGTTTTCAATAAAAAAGGGGTATTTGACTGCTTGGAACAGCAGTGAGCTCTCCCTCAATGTAATTTGGATCTTTCCCTAAACCCACTTCCTTTGATTCTGCCAGCTCAGATCTGTCTTTAGTCAGTAACCCACAAAGCCTGTCATCAGTGGTGTGGAAGAAATTCAGTTAGGAGCATCCGTAAGTACATCCCGAACCCATCCCTGTAAGGCAAAGAGAGTAAGTTCCCACTCACGGGGCACCAGCTAGTGACATCACACAGAAACTTTAAATGTTGGAGGGGAATGGACCCTGGGTCATATGGGCCCAGCTGTCCTCTCACAGCACTGAGACCCACAGGGCCAATTTTCTGGACCACCCATGGGGATGGACATGTTCCCACCCCCGCGGCTGACTTGTTCTTCTCATTGAGCAGGATGCCGGACATTCTTGGTTTTCTGGATCATGGAAGAAGCAATGAGCACTCCAATCTGATAGGCAAGTTCAGGGACTCTTGTACACTCCCAAGGAAGCCAGGGAGACCAGAGGAACGTCTAACCCCTGGGGCTGGGCTGCTCTGAGTCAGTCTTGGTTGGGCCATGGAAGTCAGTTGAAGGTCAGAGAGCTGGAAGCCTCAGACCTCGAACCAATCTGAGTTAGACACAGCAGTTCTGCTTGGATCCCTCCAGTTCAGAAGGGGGAGCTGTGATCTAGGCCTCCGGGGAGAGCAACAGTGTCTACGTGGTGGAGGGGCCAGGGAGAGGTGATGGCGGCAGGGCCAAAGACAGCCTGTAGGACTTGAGAGAACCTGACCAGGGCCAGAACCTGGCTTTCCAAGCTGCCCGTGGCTGGCAACCTTATGGAGGGGGCAGGAGATGGGGTGAGGGTCGTACCAAGATTGGGCCAAGTCAGCCTCTTCGCTCATGGGTACAAACGTGTGACGTGTTCAGTTCAGTGTTTTCCTATAAATGTTCCAATCCTAGCAGAGTTTAGATCATCTGGTAATCATAGGCACCTTTTCCAGTCCTGGGACAAGGACAGAGTGAGGACCTAGTCGAAATTCGATGTATTCTCAACACAGTGGCCCCTAGGATCCTAGAAGAGCTCTCCTCTGTCAAACCTCCCTATGGCTTTCCATTTCTTGGACATCATTTCTTGGCCCCATTACTTCTTGGACAGCATCCCTTGTGGCTCCCCCAGTTTGTGGCCTCATCCCAGCCAAGCAGGCCTCCCGCCTGCCCGCCCCCAACTCGCCAGGCCTGGGTGCTTCGAGCTTGCTGTTCCCTCTGCCCGGGTCTGATTAGCCCAGATATCCCCAGGACTCTAGCCCTCACCTCCTGTAGTCTGCTGAAGCACCGCCCTTTCACAAAGCCCAGCCCTGCCCCCCAATTTAAAATTGCAACACCCCTGCACTCCCTATGCCCCTCCCCTAGTGCGGACCTCATTTCCCAGCTGAGGCACTAGGTGTTGAAATGATCCGCTTGTCTGCTGGGCTCCCCAGTAGAAAGTGAAGCTCTTATGGTTGGAATTTTTGCCTGTTTCACTGACCACTCCCTCATGACATCTAGAAGAGCGCCTGGCACATCGCAAATACACCAAAATAGCCACAGAATGAATGACGGTGACGAAGGGGAACACTACGGGCTCCTCGCCTCACCCGCCGGAACGGCCTGGCCCCATCTGACTACCTTCTAACAGGGCTCCCTCCCCCATCTGATCATCTTCTAACAGGGTTCCACCTATCCTTGGCTTAGCTCAGCTCCTGGCTCCCGACCCCGGCCTGCCTTTTGCTCTCTCTGGCCGCCTAGCCTAGCTCAATCCTGTCGCATTCCCCATGATGACAGAGGGGCCGAGACACATGTGCCTAACCTCAGCATTTGCCCATTTCCCAGGGCAGTGGGTCCACCTGTCTCTGTAATAACCTTTCTTGATTTGGAGGCTCAATTAGCAGCTCAGTCCCTCTGGCCTCTTTCAAGCAAAGCAATCCCAATATCATATGTGTGTGTGTGTGTGTGTCCTGCACCATGATACTCAAGCAAATAAGCCATCAATTTGGTCACAGCGGTGACCCTCTAGCCGCAAGGGAAGCTACCTCCAATAGAAGGCTTTTCAGGGGGCAGATAGGCTTCCTTCCCTATAAAGGCCTGCCTCGTAACCCTCCATCACGGGAAATCCTGGCCAAGGCCTCCTCCCCAAAGACTCATCAGTGAGCCAACACAAAAAAAGAGCCCCTTTCTGAGCCTGCTCTCTAAATCAAAGGAACGTCTGCTTTCAGAACCATAAAGTACGTGACGACCCAAAAGAGGAATTCAGTAGACACACGTCCCACTCTGCCCGAGCAATTCTTTCAAGGCTCACCGATGTTAACATCCAGAGCTGGTGTCTAAACAGCCCCGCACAGACTCAAGGATTCCTCAAAGCAGTAGAGCAAAACAGAAACAGCAGCCATCTGTCTCTTGAAATCTTCTAGGAGGGGCACCCTGTAGCTGGGAAGCCAGGCGAAGGCAGGTTTCCAGGTGGAAATGTCCCTCACTGGGTTCTGGGAGCAGGCTCTTTGGGAAGGCCTTCCTCCGAGGCTCTGGGAGGGAAGCAGGCGTATTTCCCACCTATTGCCTGGCCCCCCCCACCACCCCCACCCGCCGCCTCATCCAGTGGTCACAGCCGTGCAGGACCTGGCGGCACCCAGAGAGTCTGCAAGACTGCTGACGAGAGAGATCAGATCCAGGCCCAGCAACGGCCCCAATCATTCTGGGCCAAATTCAGTGGAAATGAGACACTTTTCAAGAACAATTTCTGGGTAAGTGGTAGAGAAAATAAGGTCACCCTGAACACAAGGAGCAGAGAAAAGGAGCAGCCCCACAAGTGTGCAGATGGGTCCTCGGCCCTCTGGGGGGCGGTGGCAGCGGGGGTGGGGGGCACGAGCCCGGACCACAGTTCCTCACACGCCTTCAGTGCGGAGGCACCGGCTTGGACAATGACATGTGTGGGTTGTCATGACGATGAAATTGAAACTGGGATAAACAATAGCCACTCAGCCCACAGCCTCACCTGTGAGCTGACCTGTCATTACGCCAGCAGCTGCCGGGGGCGGCGGGGAAGGGGGGACAGGGGAAGGGTCCCCCTGGCAGGCATCAGGAGATGAGCATCTCAGGGGCAGGCTTTCGTAACAGGTGGCCAAACATGTGGCTGGAAGTCAGAGGGGCCTTTTTGCTCCTTCTGGGGCTCCAGTAGGGAATCCAGTGGCCTTCTAGAAAAGGAGCCTGTGGAGGGACAACAAAGCACAGAGAGTTAATGCAAGGGGCCCAAAGACACACAGCATGGCCTCAGAGAAGGCGAGGAGCTGGCGTCTCATCCTAAATTCAAAACCTCGGAAATCGCTCATGGCCAGCAGTCGGGTGGTTGGGGGTTGGGGGGTGGGGGCACTTCGGAGGCTCAGTGGGACTTCCCGGCATCCCTCTCTGAATGGACCAACTTGAAACTGAATTATCCTCTCTGTTAGAACTTGAAAATCCCTCCGTGGTCCCAAGGCAGATGGAAATGCACAGTGCTGTGGCACTGGGTCCCACCCTCACGGCTGGCTCTGTGCACCCTGGACTCCCAGCCTGAGCCCCCACCCACATCTGCAGGAGCTGAGCGCCAGGAAAGAGAATTGAATATGCCCCATAGGGCTCAACTTGGCTTTAAAAAAATGGTATTGTTATTTATATTTAATAGGGCCTTCAGAAAAAGCTGCAAATCCTAGGGCATGGCAGAAATGTAAATGCTAACTGATTGTTATTCTTACAGAAACTTAGCATTCAAAAGTTTAATCATCCTCATTAGCATAATTTGGGTGACATCAGTCCATAACCTTACCCTGGAGTTGATTATTTATGGCGCCCTGAACAGAAGTCGAAAATTAACTTTGATTTAATGTAACAATTCCATCCCCAGTATAATTCATGATGCAGATATATTTGTCAAAAATAAATCAGGCTGCTTCGCCCATCTCAGAACAGGAAACCCAGAAAGGAGTAGAAAGAGAATCCCTGATCTTTGGTTTCTGTAGTTGTTCCGGCTCGCCCTTCCCCTCCTCAAGCCTGCGCCTGCCCTGCCCGGGGACGGGCTTTGGAGTAGGTGGAGGATGTTCTGTGTGCAGAGAGATTTTTGCATGAACACAGACGGGCAGGGTGGGAGTGGAGAGCCCTCGGGATGGACATCTTGCTTCTCCTGAGCATTTTATATCCAAGTAAGCAGTTTTCTAAGAAGATGCAATGAGAAAACAGCACAGGAGGCTAGTCTGGGGGGAAGGCTGTGTTTGGAGTGCATGACCTAATGCCTCCCACGTGTTTGAGGTATATCCTTTATCCTGCATTCCTGTGCTCAGTCCTCACAACAGTGGCTAGGGCCGATGGAAACTGAGGCCAGGAGAAGTTAAGCGACTTGTCCACATCCCACAGCTGGGAGGAGGTGCTGCTGGTCCCAGAATGCAGGTCTCCCAGCACCATCTGTCAGCAGCTGGCCCCGGAAGGCGGAGTGCCCGTGCACCCCATCAGGGGCTGGGGCTGACAATGGGAGACCCTGCTCCCAAAGCAGACAGGAGTCATCCTCAAGACAGCACCAGTTTACCAATTTCTAAGAACTCAGAAGGGGCATTCACTACCCTGCTTTCTAGAAAAACCCAGAAAATATAGGTTTCCCACCCATGCAGCAAAAAATACTGTATAGAACCTCCCCAGAGGGTAGGCTCATAGCCGTGCTGGAATCGCCTTTATCCCACTTCACATAACTTTGCCTCTGAGATGTCCCAAGCTCTCTGCCAAGGAAGAAATATCTGTCCACAGGTGGCCCCAAGGAGCCGGGCTGGCATGGCTGTGCAGGTTCTTCCTCCGTGCTAATTCTCTGTCTGGACTGCTAAAGCCACCCAGACGTGCCAAGTTTCAGTGTCAATAGGTTTGCCTGCCAGTACCCAGCATCCTCTGCTTCCTCTTGCAGGCACCTAGAGGCCGCATGGTGCCAGCACCCCTCTCCGTGCTAGGCAGCGCCAATGTCCCCTCTCCATGGGCAGCAGAGCACTGTGCCAACAACCAGAGCCTTGGCCAGTGACTGGCAGGAAAGTGACCAAACTCAGACGATGCTGTTTGGCTCTCAGGCTTCTGCGGTGGGAAAAAGAACCGGCTAAGAAGAGGTAAAGGCTGTTGGCAAACTATGAAGTTTGGGTTCTCTTGGTCCCAGCTTAGCAGGGATAGTCATGAGCTGGCATGGTTTTACCTTGTGGGAGTGTGTGAGAGTGTGTGTGTGTGTGTGTGTGTGTGTGTGTGTGTGTACGCACAGACGTGTCCTCATGCTTAATCCCGTAGCTTTAACAGTTCCAAAGTTAAGAGGAAACCAGGCCACCTGAAATTAACTTAACACTGTGTGTCAACGAACCAAATTAAAATAAAAACTCAAAAAAAAAAAAAAAAAGACAAAACCGCAGCCAAAAGATGCATTGTAAAACAATGCACCCAGGGCCTTGGATCCAACTGTGACCAATCTCGGACTGGGTCCCCAAGATGCCACAACAATGAATTGATTCATCCAATTAGAACCACCAATTCGTTCATCCATTTCAAATACCCACCTGATCCCACCAAGGGGGGAAAGAAAAAGTTAGTTGTTAGAGCTTTTCTTAACCAAACGCTCAAAGCGTTGGCTGAATTTGATGTTTTTACCAAGTAAAGGTTATGATGCTTTGGACCCACCACCCCTGGGGTGTTACTTTGCTCAATGGGAGGCCACTCCTGCTTCTGTGTCTGAAGATGCAACGTTGATGATCACAAGAATGCTTACAGAGTGCGTCGACAACCAGCCAATTCTCTATTGCATACTCCGTGTATGTTCTTCCCAGTAACTTCACAGCTCTAGGAAATCTGTATTTTTATCATCCCGACTTTATTTTTTTAATTAATTTTTTATATTTTTTATAAACATATAATGTATTTTTAGCCCCAGGGTTACAGGTCTGTGAATCGCCAGGTTCACACACTTCACAGCACTCACCACAGCACCCCCCCCCCCCAGAGTCCATAACCCCATCATCCTTTCCCTCATCCTGACTTTAAAGCTGAGTAAACTGAAGTTCAGAGCAGTTGAGTAACTTGCCTAAGGTCACACAGATAGTAAGTGACGTATTCAAGGCTCAGACCCATATCCATCCAGTTTCCCTCTTTACACTTGCTTACATGGATGCAGTTGTCTCCCAACTAGATGGCAAGCTCTAAGGCCAAGGGGTCTGGGTTCCCACATCTAAACCAGCACCAGCATATGGGCCCAGAATAGGCTTTCAATGACTATTTCCTAAGTCAGTAAAAGATTGAATGTATAAATGAATGAGCCCCATCATCACTATGTCATGAAACCAAAGAGCTTCATACCCGCCCACTGACCCAAAGCCCCCAGCACAGAGTAGCTAAGGATGGGCATTGCTCATCCTTAGCATTGAGGTGCAATGCTCCCGGGGTGGGGGGGCAGGAGGGAGGGGTGCCCATGCCCTTTGCTTTCTGCAGGGTGCAGGAGCACGGAGACTGCCTGCCGTCTTGTCTCCTGGATATCGCTCTCACCACACTGTGGTGCAAGTTTCCCATCAGCCACACGTCTCCCTGATAGGCAGCTCGTGCTTGATGCCCATTATCGTGGCCTAGGCAGCCACGCTCCGTCTTCACAAAACGGCTGTGAGGCCTGGAGAGCAGATGGCTTTGGCGATCTTGGCTATCGAGCCAGACAAGTTTCTACCTGAACTTTGGCTCAGCCAGTGACTAGATGGGGGAGCCAGAAGGGAGATCTAGAAAGGAAGGTGCCTTTGGGTTTCTCATTCCCAACCACACAGAGCCAGGGAAAAAGGGACGCACTAATGACAGTGGGGAAACCGCAGTGGGAATATATACCTGTTTTGGACAGATAGGACGAATGGGTCTCCCATTCATCCCCTTGCTTCCAGGTGTGCCTGCACACAGCTTACCTGGGACAGACCTGCTCTTCCAAAGCCCCCAGACAGGAAACTCTCTGATGTCATATCTATCTGCCATATTCAGAACTGCGGTCCCTCCTTCTGGGCAAGGCCACAGGAGTGGGGAAATCCAACAATCTGACGATTCCCTCCAGGGCTCAGGGTAGAGCCAGCATCAACTCTCAGCCTAGCTTCTCAAAGTGTGTGTTGTTACTAGGGCTGTCTTCAAAGACCCTGACTGTATACATCCGTTCCTTCTTGCTTCTCCTCCAAGGACAAAAGATACTGAATGAAGAAGAAGGCAGGCTTAACCTCTCCCTTGGCAGGGATAGGAATTTGCCAAAGTTGGGTAGGAGCAAAAAGTTTGCAAAACAAATACCCTGGGCTTGCAAAATGCTTTATATTTGACAAAGCATTTTCTCACTGGAGCCCTGCAGCTGTGAGATCGGAAGTCCATATTACAGATGAGAACACAGAAGCTGGGGGGGTGCTGGGCGGGGGGCTGCCGGCTAAGTGTCAGGTCAAGATCGTGGGGTCCTGGGATGGAGACCCACGTTGGGCTCCCTGCTCAGTGGGGGGAGGGAGGGTCTTGCTTCTTCCTCTCCCCTGCCCCTCCCTGTCCTACTTGTTCTCTCTCTCTCAAATTAATGAATAAAATCTTTGGGGGAAAAAACAAAAGAACACAGAGGCTAGGCCAAGGCCACAAAGGTGTTCTAAGCCGTGTTTCCTCTCCTCCTTACCTAGGTTCTCGGCCCCTGGAGAGCAGGAGGCAGCCGTGCTCACAGACCACATCACCAGCGCATCGCGCATTCAGGAGAAGGACGCACGTGGTTAAGGCTGCTGTGTCCTGCTCGCTGTCCACTCTGTGAGGGCTGGGGCACATAAAGGGCCTGCCCTGCTAATTCTGCATGCCACCGGGAGCTCAGACAGGTAGTGGAACGTTATTCTGGGTGTGTCTGTGAGGACGGTACAGGAGGGGATTACCATCTAAACCCCTAGAGGGAATCAAGCAGACTGCTCTCCCCAGCTTGGGTGGGCCTCAGGCAATCAATCCAAGATGGAAATAGAACAACAGGGAGGAGGAAGAGGAAAGCCCCATTTCGTGTGCCCTGGAGCTGGCATTTCCATTGTCTCCTGCTCTGGACTGGATGGAAACATTGGCTCCCCCTGGGTCTTAAGCCTGGCAGGGCTGGACCGAAGGCACGGGCTCCCCTGCAGGTCCAGCTTGCCCCCTGAGGACCTGGGACTCATCAGCCTCTGTGATCATGTGGGCCATTTCCTTACTGTAACTCTCTCCCTGTTTTGATGTATCTGCATCAATGCCTATTGGTGATTTCTCCAGAGAATCCTGACACTTAGAGGGGCCTAGATGGCTCTGAGTGGGGAGATGAGCTATAGGGCCCGGCTGAGCAGAGGCAGGCCGGCCTCCCATCCTGGCATTGATCAAGAGAGGAAGTGTTTTCTGCTCTGCTGCAAGGACTCCTCCTCAGAAACTGCCCTTTCTCCCACAAAGCATTTCTTCAAAAATATTTATTGACACATGCCTTGGGGCAGGCACTGTTTTTGGAGGATGGGTATATATCCACGAATGAAACAGACAATGGCCCCTGACCTCACGACACTGAGTTTCCATGGCAAATGTAATAAGGAAATTAGAGAATATATTACAAGGTAAGAAATAGTCTGAAAAAATTAAAGATCGCCCGGGTGAGGGGGACCGAGTGTGGCGAGGTGGGGGACAAGTGCTGTGTTGGCTGGTTGATCAAGGAAGGCCTCGGGGGAGTGAGGTTGAGCTGAACTAAAAGAGACCAAGGAGCCAGCCCAGCAAAGACTTGGAGGAAGACCAGTCCAGGCAGGGAATAGCCAGTACAAAGGCCCCAAAAGGAGAGATGACTAGCGGGCACAAGGAATAGCAAAGAGGCCAGTGTGGTAGGCATAGTGAGGACAGGGCAGGCAGGTGATGGGGATGAGGTCGCAGAGGCGGGATGGCACAGGGTCACCAGAAAGCCTGGAAAGGGGAGCCTCGGCAGAGCTTCCAACAGAGGAGGAGATGATCTGCTTTAGGTTTTAAAGGGATCTCTTTGGCTGTCTCTGGACCCCTTGTGCAGGGCGGTCAAGGATAGACGCAGGAAGTTGAATCAGGAGGCTCTTGCCAAAATCCAGACCAGAGATGATGGTGGCCTCACCCCAGGTGGTATCAGTTGTCGTGTCCAGAGGGAGTCAGACAGCAGGTGGAGAGGCCCCCCGCCAGAGCAGAGCAGGCAAGTTCTCATCTTGGATGCTTCTGCTCTCTGCACAATAACATGCCCTCGAGACAACTTTGTCCCCAGGTCTCCCTCCAGAGGATATCCCTAGTCCCAGCTAGGAATAGTTTTTTATGGACAGAGTTGGGAAGGATGAAAAGGTCACACTCCATCCTCTTCCCAAACATCTGGAGCAGCCATTAAAGCTGAATTGTACCATTCAAGTCCTAGAACCAGGTGGTGGTGGGGCGGGGGGGACGGGATAGCCGTCAGTGGTGTGCCAATACGTGTTTTTGCAAAACTTGTATCTGTGGCCAACCTGTGGTTGCAATTGACAAATGAGAGCAGCTCCCACCTGGGTGTTGGTTGCTATTTGCATTTACATTAATGGGTAAAAAGAGAGAGAAACCACAAAGATGTTCATTGGGAACTTTTTTCTGTTTGTCACCGATGTGAGCGACTTCTTCCCTTGAACTGATAATAGTCTTCAATTACTGCAAGAATATTTCCTCGATTTGGGGTGCCATTTAGAATGTAATAGCTACACACACAAAACACTTTTAAGTTCAGTCTGCATTATTAAGATTTTTCCCCATCACTGTTTAAGTCTAAACAAATAACAAAACAATGAATGGAGACCTGACTCAAAGCGTGTGCTAATTTCCATGTTGTGAAGACTCCCACCCTGGCTGATTTCAATCCACCAACGTGACATTATTGAATGCGGGTTTAGAAAGAGATGCTTAGCCATGGGCCATTATATAGCGATTCCAACATACAGATACAGTTGATGTAAATAACCTCAGGAGCACAGATAATAGTAAAATGGATTGGGGCCCCTGGGTGGCTTTGTGGGTTAAAGCCTCTGCCTTCAGCTCAGGTCATGATCCCAGGGTCCTGGGATGGAGCCCTGCATCGGGCTCTCTGCTCAGCGGGGAGTCTGCTTCCCCCGCCCCCTGCCTGCCTCTCTGCCTACTTGTGATCTCTGCCTGTAAAATAAATGAATAAAATCTTAAAATAATAATAATAATAATTAGGACTTAGTAATGAGTTTTGAGTATTTTTTACCTCTGTGTTTAATATAACTTACTCAACTGTAAGTTCATATAATTTAATTTTTAATAATGGCCGTGTTTCTCAACCAGCTTGCAAAATCACTGAAAGTTGAACAATCGGCCCTTGTGAGCCAATTCAAGGCCGCCCCAGAGCCCCGTCAGCTGTAGGGTGCTTTTTCAGATATAACCCATCTTCCCTACCAAGAGATCCGGTAGCTACCTGTCAAACAGACGGGGCATCTGAGGCAGAGGGGGTGAGGTGAGATGCCGCTGAGGTCCTAGAGCAGGGGAGGCTCCAGGGAAGAGTGGCAGGTCCCGGGGTGGGGAAGGGTGCGGGGAATCCTAGAGAACCGCAGGCAGGTTCAGACCAGGACGGTGAGGTCCCGGAGGTTGTGGGTGCGAAAGAGCTCAGGCCCGTGTTCCCATAACCCCCACGCGCACCCCCTCCAAGCTGCCTAGGCCAGCCTCTCCAAAAGGGATCTTCTCAGTGAATCTTCATGGAGAGGTAGCCACACCCACATCGGAGGCTGTGGTTGATTAACAAATTAGCTGCAAATCACTCGCCAATCAACATACATAACAAGTTCGTCCCTGTGATGGAAGATCTGGCCGCGTCAGCCTGCTCACCAAGGCAGCCTGTGAGGATCCGGCCCGGGAGTCAGGTGGAGTGCCCCGCCTTGTGGGCTCAAGGCACTAGTGTTGTAGGGCCAAGAGAGGGGTCGAGAGGCAGGAGCTGCACTGGCCTGGTAGGACCTGCTGTCCCTCATGGCAGCCCCCACCTGGTCCCCCTCAAGCCCTCAGAGTCCTGTTTCAGCTCCCCAAGTCCCTTCTCTACTCCCCAGTGCCCGCAAGCTTGACCTTCTGGGTCTCCAAAGTGAGAGTTGTGGTAGCCATGCCAGGCCCTCCCGAGCTCCCCACGCCCACCCAGGACTTGAACATGAAGGGAGAGCAGTGTGTCATCCCAAACAACCAGAAAGGATGAGCAGTGGCCTTGAGCACACTCATGCTGCGTCTGGCTCAGCTCAGATGCCGAGGGCATGGCAGGTGTCCTCAGGTTCTGGAGCCTGTAAGAGGTAAGGGCTGTGGGGAGAGTGAAACCAGGGCCTGGCCAGAGAGTGGCCCACACCCCAGCTTCCAACCACCCAGCCCAAGCCGTCTCTTCTGCATCCATTAGCTGTGTGACCATGGCAGGTTAAAAAACTTCTCTGAGTTTCCAGTTTCTTTGTGTTAAAAAATAAGTTCATAATACAATATATCTGTGGAGTTCATAAATTGAATATATGGCCTTTGTTTGTTGTTGTTTCTAACTATCGGCCTGTTTGCCTGGGAAACACCCACTCACTGGCCCTGTTTGCCTTCCCAGAAGTCCTTGGTCTCCTGCTTTGCCAGTCCTGATGACGGCTTGGGAAGAAGCACCCAATGTCTCCTGGCCTCCTGCTCCCCACTCCTCGGTCCAGAAGCTCACTCCCGCAACGGGGCTTGGAATCTGGGTTGCCTGTAGCTCACGCCTTACCATTGATGGCAAAGCAGCAGGAGCTCCACACCGGGGTCTGCATGGCCCTGAGTGGGCCAGCTCTGCCCACCCTCCCGAGGTCCATGCTTTCCCGACCTTGGGGATGAGGGAACACGTGGGCCTGGGAGTCCCTCGGACCGTGGGTCTCGGAGCTGGTTCTGATGCTGAATGGTTACTGAACACAAGCGAGCGACGTGGCTTTTCTGCCCCCAAGCCTCCCTCCTGCCTTTTAAAATCATGAGGGGCCATGTGGAGGATCAGCGGGGACCCCAGAGAGGACTGCCTGCCTGGAACTGGGGTTGGGTCTCCATCCTGCTCTCCCCTCCTTGCCCGTCTCACCGCCTCCCGTTTCCCAGCCACTAGGGAAGAGCCCAGCTCTAGAAAGGAGCTGAAATCAGGCCCAGCTCAGCCTTGGGCAACTCCTGGAGGGGAGAGGCAGTGGGAGGTGAGCAGCAGATAAAGAGAGGCCGACGCCAGAACGGGAAAGTAGGAAGGCAGAGCTGACGCAGCACCCAGTCTGCGAATTTCTGCCATAAATCACTCTCAGGAGTAGCCTGCGAGCCCTCCCAGCTGGAGGGAGTAGAGTCTAGAAATCCTGGATTCTAAGCCTAGAACATTCTTGGGGAGCACTGGGAATCTTGGTCAGCTCATTGTTCTTGCTGCCTGCCTCAGCTGACCCACTGCAAAATGCGGAGCGCTAGCCCCCTCCTCTTGGGCTCTGTGCAGAGACGATGCCCCCAGGAGCGCTGAGGTCCCCACACGGAGGTGTGTACAGAAGCAATGGGGTTGTTACTAGTGATTATCGTTCCTGACAGCATTAGTGGAAAAAAAAAAGAAAAAAGCCACACCGAGCTCAGGAACATGCTTGCTCTAGGGTGTGGAATCATAACTCATGTTTATGTAACGCCTCACAGCATGAAACCCCAGTCAGGTGTATTTTTCTCATTTGATTCCCACAACAAGGCAGCAATGCAGGTAAGGCGGAGATCTTGCCCCTGGTTTTATAAATGGGGAATGTTCAGTCTCTGGAGGTAAAGGGGCTGCCCCAGGCCACCAAACCAGGTCATTTGGGGGAGCAAGAATGAGAACCCACCTTTCCCCTTTCCACTGCCTCAACACGAGACACTGGGAAACAGGGAACAAGCCGCATCCTGGGAAAGGGGGGCGTCCCGGGACTTTGGGGTCCAGGTGTGGCTCCCCCATGTCCTGCTTACCAGTGGAGTGGCCTTAGCTACTCCCCAGTATGATGGAGGTCACACAAGCAGTCCCTGCCTCCTGGTCCTTGGATGGGTCAGGAGAAATAATGGGTCAGGGGCTCAGTAAACTCCCAGCACAGAGTAAATGCTCAGTGAACACCAGCAACCGACTTTCTCATTCTTCAGCTTTAAAGAAAGGGAGGTATGCCCTTGGTTTACTTGCCAACTAGAGGCCGAGGGTTGAATAGGGTGACTGCTCCCCCCCACCCCCACCAGTTCTCTCCCCATTTGAAGGGCCCAGAAAGTCATTTCCATGGTCTTTCTTGCTTTCCCCTGGCGTCCCCATCCCGGGGGCTCCACGAAAGCTGGCATCACCACAGCGCCAGAGGACATCACCACGGTGATGGGCATCCTGAGCCAAAGCAGAGGGAAGCAGGGATCTAGACCCTGGGGGGTTAAAAAGCTCCTGCTCTCACCCTGGGTTTGGAGCTGGTCTGAGTCCATGGCAGGCCCAGGAAAGATCTGCTGCTCACCAACGCCATGGAAGGGAGGAAGCTTGGGGCAGTGCCAGGAGCACAGGCTCTAGATCCCGGGTAATCTGAAAGCTAACTGTGCCTCAGTTTCTTTAACCGTAAAGTGGGGTTATAGTACCATAGTGAGGGTTGAATGAGTTGTCTGGTAAAGAGGTCCCCTCCCTTCCTTCACTGTGGAGGCCAGATTGAGGCTCAGGAGGCCAGACCAGCAAGCAGAGCTAGATAAAGACCCGGCTTTCTTTCTGTGAATGTCGCTGGGTAGGGTTCCCAGGGCTGGGACCCTCTCTCAGGTGGGACTGACAGGGGACTACGCAGGGGCCTCTCCCACTTCTTCAGAGCATGGCAGCTGCCTCTGCCTTTCAGGATGTCCCCACCCACTGGACACTATGACCCTCAGATGCTGCCCTGTCCCCCTCCATGGCTGCCTGAGTACCCTGGTCCCTGGCCCTCCTCCAGGGTCCCCTTGGCCTCCATGCCACACTTGGGCATCGCATGTGGCCTCCTGCCGACCTCACCCCTGCAGCGGGCCAGTCAGTCAGGTGACGTGTTGTGAGACTCCCAGGGCTCCCCTGTTAAGTGGGGTACTTTAGCTTGGGTTCTGTGTTTTGGTTTTGCCCAGCTGCGTCCGTGCGGTTAGATTAATCCCATTAGCTAGCGGGTGCGGGGCTACCTGCTGCTTATCAAGAGTGCTTGTGTGACTCCCTTCTCATATGCAGCCACCTTCCCCGGGCAGAGATGCCTCCAGTTTTCTTCCGCCCACGGGTCCAGGGAAAGGTGTGGGCGTCCACTGAAGAAGCTGCCAGGACCACCCGCGTTCATCTCCCCCAGACCCACTCAGCAGCCGCACGACCTCTTCCTTCCTCAGCCCCCACCCAGGGTCCCACTTTCATTGAACAACCTTGGGTCTGCGGTATCTTGGAGTCTAGAAGGTTCCAAGAATGTGGGAACGGCTGCCTTCCAAAGCCAGCAGGAGGCAGGTGCTCCGAATGTTTGGGGACTCACGCTGACTCTCAGTTTTCTCACCTGTAAGATGGGGTGAATGATACTGGTTCCCACCTAAGCAGACACTTGCCCTGAGGGTGAAATGAGAGTGTTTGTGGCACTTTGACAGGAGTTAGTGCCTGAGGGTCTTGTCAGGCACAGGCCGGGCAGGGTGCAGCGGGCATCATCGGAAGCAGAGTTGGGCCCTGCTGTGACAGGTAAGGAACTGGTATTATTCCCATTTTGCAGATGAGGCAACTGAGGTCCAGAGCACTTGCTAAAGATGTGTGACCCCAGACCCGTGGGATTCTGGAGTGGAGAGTCACAGCGGAGTCATGCCTTCCCAAGGTGAAAAGTCAGGGTGTGTTGGATGAATGAGTGACCGCACTGACAGGGACACCCCACCGCGTCACGAAGCAGTCTGCTCCTGCTGGATACTTAGAGTTTCTGCAAATTTCTTTCATTGAGTAAACATGGTCTTCCCCCGGCCCCTGTTCTGCCCCATGGCAGTCTCCTGATGCCGAGGGGCTTAGCTCACCACGGGGGAACTCCACTCCTGGGATCCAGCGGGGGCCCCTTCCTCCCCAACTCACAGCCTCAGGCACAAGCCCAGGCCTGCCCAGGGACCACGGGGCTGAGTCCCGGGAGCAACCCTCTCCCCCTGGGTGCAGAGAGAGCCAGATCCCCCTCCCTCGGGAGCAGAAGGGAAGGCCTCTGCGGGGAGATGAAGTTCTCGTCACACTGATGTGGGAGCCACGGGTACTGGCTTTGTAACCCCCCTCAGACCCCGGGCCAGGTCATGGCAGGAGCAGGACCCAGGTAAGAGTTGGTGGACGGGAGGGGGTGCCCAGCGGGGAGACGCTCATTCCGAGCAATCCCACGCTTGGTTAGCTGTGCCAGTGACATTGCTTCAGAGCTGACCAGTTGGGGCCCAGGGGCTGACCTGACTAGAGGGCCGTGACACCCAGTCTCAGGCCACGAGGCCTCTGTAGGACTTGGAGGGGCAGGTGGGCCGGGGAATGGGGGAGGGCTCCAGGGCCTGAGCCTCCCCACCCCCCACCAAGGAGGGCCACCTGCCTGTTGTGAAGCCAAGCAGGGGAGCGCCCCTGAGTCCAGGACCCCAGACAAGGTGGGAAGCCACCTGTCCGCAGGAATCCTGTTGCCCCCGCCGCCTCACCCCCTCAGGGGGCCTGGGACTGGGGGCCCCTTCTGTCTGCCCTTTGAGGCATCAGGCTGGGTGGGACAGGCTGAGAATCCTCCCTCCTGCCTCTGGGCCTGAGACCCTCCAGGGTGCGGAGGCATCTCCCCCAGACACGGGGAGCACTGAGAGCCATCCGTTCTAACAACACCCGCCAGTCAGCATGACAGCTGTGAGCCTGGGGCGGGGGGTGGGGGCCGGAGGTGGCCAGGGAGAGCCGAGTTCAAATCCCGCCCCTGCAGGTCACTTCACGGCCCTGGCCTCAACTTGCGTTTCTGTGAACTGTGAATGAGTGATGCTGACTTCACCACGTCACAGGAGTCCTCCAAGCCAATCCCAAAAGGCAGCACACCCTGTGGTTCTATATGTTTGGTGTTCTTGAAATAGCAAAATGAAAGAAACAGAGCTCAGGTCAGTGGTTGCCCGGGGTCAGGTAAGAGGGGGGAAGAGGAGGCAAGGAACCCCACGGAAGGACAACAGAAGAGACCCTCATGGAAAGAGTAGAAATCAAGTGGGCACCCGAGTGGCTCAGTCCATTAAGCATCTGCCTTCAGCTCAGGTCATGATCCCAGGGTCCTGGTGTCGGGCTCCCTTCCCTGCTCAGTGGGGGAGTCTGCTTCTCCTTCTACCACCCTCCACCCCTGTGCTATGTTCTCTCTCTCTCTCTCAAATAAATAAATTTAATTAGATAAAAAGAGAAAGGAAACCAAGGAACTGCTCTGCCCCGGGACCACATCGCCGTCCGCAGCCTGCCGTGATAGCGTACTGAGGTACTGAGGTTTTGCAAGACGGTGGTACCGGGGGCAACACGGGATCTCATTGTGTTATTTGTTACAGCTGCGTATGTGAATCTTCAACTGTCTCCAAAAGCTCCATTTTTTGAAAAGAGTTATTTTGTGTCCAGCAAAGAGTGAGTATCTGTAACATTGCTCTCCATGCTCCCCATCCCCTCGGGTTCCTCTCTGAACCGATGTGGCCTGGGAACTGGCATCCTATAAAACGATCATAGCAAATGGGGAGGGGGAGGTTAGAAGAGCCTGACTAGGTGTTTAGCATCTCTTTATTTCCCTGCCTACTTTGAGTGCCTAATAAATGCAAGTCAACCAGTAACCTCTCAGGGGAGGAAATAAAATGGACTTAAAGCAAGAGATACTTAGGATAGACACAGGGTGGACCTTGGGGCCACCTTACGGGCCCGTCCGAGTCCCCGCCTGGTTGTGGGACCGTGGGGCATGTTGGGGGAGGGGGAGCAGGCTGCGGGTCCGAGGACAGCAGAGCAACACACTTTAATTAGCTCAAGAGTCAATTACATCGGACGTAGAGCGCCCCGACTTCTCCCGACGGCGTGGGGAAAATGGAAGCCTAGCATTTTCAATTTAAGGTTTAGTTAGATAATACCTATTGGTGCCAGTAGATTACAGAGTGGATATTAAATCCTGCAGGATTTGGAATCGGAGCGTACAAATGGAATCCGTAAGTAGGGGGAGGCAGCCGGAAGGAGCTGGCACTCTGTCCTCAGCTCAGGAAAAAGCCTCTCTGGGAAAGCACAGCCAGCACAGACCTGGGTCCTAAAGCTCCTACCAGGGGCTCCAGGATGGTGATAGGGGGCTGGGGATCATTCTGGGGGCTCCCTGAGCAAACTCTTCTCACGTTACAGGCGCGGACGCCAGGGCCCCAGTGCACCCCATGTTTTAACCTTCAGAATCGGAACTCACACCTCAGCTCCATCCAGCCCTTCCTCTCCACTCCATCTGGTCAACTCCTTCATGACCTTCAAAAGGGTTCAAGCCTCCTGCCTCCAGGAAGCCCTGAACTCCACTTGGATTCTTCCCTGAGCCCAGGGAGCCTGGACTTCGGGGTGTTGGCTTCACCAATGGTTATCTTCTTCAAGGACAACCTCATGCCCTCCCCCCTTGGAAGGGAGTGACATGATCGACTCTCTGGCACCCTCCCTCCCGGGTGCACAGGGAGATGCCACAAACACGGGCTGTGCAAATCAGGTGCTTACTTACATTACATTTGTATTGATTTTTGGACAGCTGATGCATTTTGAATATGTGATACATTCACAGCATTTGGGACTCAAAGAGTCCAGAAGGATCTGGGGCAGAAGTCTCCCTCTACTCTACTCTGCAGGGTCCCAGCTTCTCCCCAGGGTAGCCAGTCTCTTGTGTATCTCTCCAGACTCCATCCTGCAAGCAGTTGGGGACATTCGTGTCCCCCTTTCTCCACAACAGCAGGACACATCCGGCGTTATCCCCCCTCACCGCCTTTCTTGGTCACTGTTCTCCTCCCTGTCACTGGGGATATCTACAGATTCCCAACATCTTGGAACCAGGCAGGCCCCATAGCTCCAGGACGGGGAGCCACTGGGACAGAGGGCTGTGGGGATGGACTCCTCCGTCCCCCTCCTCCTCCCAGATGAGCATGATGATGATTAGGACACCTTGAGACGGCCTCTGAGCTGACCTGGAGCAGCGGGCTCGGAACGTGGACGCAGGGCCTCAGAGCCTTGGGCCGAGCCCGTGTGATGGCAGCAATGGTGGCCATCACGGTTGGATGACATCCCTGGCAGGCCCAGCATGAAGTCTGGGGCTCAGCGAAGAAGGAGGATATAGCAGCTTATTAGTTTAAGCAGGATGAAATGTGTAAATTAATTACCCCGGCCACCCGTGCATGTAGCAGCCGGCCCTGCACGCGGGGAAGACAAGCATTAGCTTCGTTCCTGCGGGCTGGTAACCCTGCCAGCTGCCACTGGGAGGGCCCCTGGCCGCCCATCTACCCGGGGGGAGGCAGGACCCCAACTCAGCCGGCCCCGAACCAGAGCCAGCTGGTCCTGCTGGATGAGCGGAATGCTCATCCTCAGGGAAGGATGATCCCTTCCCTGGGATGCTGAGCTTGAATTCTGCTTCCACCAGCAGCGAAAGCAGGGGTCAGCAGAGAATGGGCAAAGGCGGGGGTAAAGGGCCCGCCCTTTGTCCTATTCTCGGCACCTGAGCTCTTATTTATCAGGTGACACAAAGTGCCAGTCACTCTGGTGACCCTTTACTAGCTTCTTCACATTTGATCTTCACAAAAACCCCAAATGGGCTCTATTATGAACCCCATCATACAGGTGAGAAAACCAAGAACCAGGAAGAATAAAGAACTAGTTCTACTGATCCACCTGCTCACTGGCAGTGTTAGGATTCAGATTAAGGACTGCACCCGGCCTCCCAGGAAGACAGACAGGCAAGGGGCGGTCTCTGGGGTCATCACCCAAACGCGCCTTCTCTGCTTCTAGGCCCTGTGGCCAGAGACCTTCCCGCGCCATAACCTGCACAGATGAGCCGTGGCTCCCCTCCCCCTGCAGCTGGGACGTGTTCTCCCACCCAGCTCCCCGCCCCCCAGGGGCCTTCTGCTCTCAGCCAGTTCCCCAAACTGCCCCGTCTTCCTATACCCCTTGCCCCCATGTCTCCACCTGTTCCTCCGCCTGGAACGCCACTGGCACCTCCACCTGCCATAGTCAGCCCGCTCCTCCACGTCTCTGGCTGCCATCGTTGCCCAGCTGGACCGTCACTCTCCGCTCTAGCATCACCCCCATCCATCCCAGAGCACTCTTCTTAGGGCACTGAACTTCACCGGCCTGCAGTGGCAATGCCACCTTTACAGGAAACCCCAACTCTTCATGGGGTGCTGTGTGATGGGACCCTGCCTGCCTCACTGCCACCCAATGTCCCCTCCTCAGCACCCCCAGCCGGCTGGCTCCTGCCCTCCCCACACTTGCAGAACACACTCTCCAATGCAGGTCCCCTGTTGGACGATCTTCACCCCCAGGTCCACCGCCCCCACCCACCAGGAGAACCCTCCTCCCTCAGCCCTGCTCCCCATGGTCCTCTGCAGGGTGCTTATCGCATCCAAATCAGCCCATGTTCATTTATTATGCTTGGCTTCCCAAATGGGCTGTAAGGTCCATGGAGAGCAGTGCCTCCTGTCTCCCCATGCTGAGGTCCTGGCACACCATGAAGATTTGGGACTCCACGAGGAAGCCCCCTCTGTCCCACCATCCTGAACCCTCACCCCAGCCCTTCTCTCTCCTGGCCTTGCACAGTGGACCCAACACTGGCCTTCTGGTCATCCAGTCCCATCGCCCTCTTGGCAGGTCCCCACCTGAGCCATCAAAGACCCACAGCCTCACCTCCCAAGGAATAAGCATGAGTCCTTCTCAGGGACAGGCTCTCAAGGCCACGCCTTCCACCGACAGCTCTGCCCTCGCCAAGGGGCCAGTAAGGACCAGGGTTTGCTGCTCATCGAGGGTCTTAACATGAGGATGGAACCAACCTCAGAGAAATGCAGTTTGCCCTCCAAGGCCAACCATGAAAGCAGTGGAGAAACAATTTATCAGGTCACTTAGGATAATTTCTTCACCACGTACGAACCAAAGACCTCCCCATCCTCCCCAGCCTGGCTTCTGTCCTCCCTGGAGAGCCCTAGGGACTGGGGCATCGTTCTCAGCCCCTGGGGAGGGTTCCTGCCTCCCCACCACTCTCCCTCCTGCAAGATGGGTTAGTGATTCCCACGACCCTCATCCCTACCCCCTCCTCCTTGCATTTGCCCTTCTCAGCCTTCGCCTTGGCAGGGTGATGGATTAGGAACCAGGAGCTGGCACGGCACCCAGCAATTAGTGTTTATCTCCCTCATTTATGTGGCTGAACAACAGCTCGTTTTCAAACTTAATAGTCAATACTCAGAAAGATAAAACTGCCTGGGTCCCTCCTGGGAAGCAATTTGAGGATTTGGTGGTAAGACCCCGCCCCCTCCGGACAGGCGTTCCTGGCCCCAGCTTTTCCCCTTCTAATCTCCCCGCAGAGTCCACCAGGACAAGATACGGATCTCCCCACTGTGCAGTCAGGAAATCTGAGGCTAAAGGAAGTCAAGGGACTCTGGTTCTTAGTATTCTCTTGTCTTGGATTTTGAGGACTCTGACTTTCCATGTACCTACCATTTGGCTTGGTGTCCTGCCCTGTACAGATTACCCTCGACGTTCAGGGGTTGCAGAACTCAACCTGACATGCCCACCAGGCCCCCTCCCTCGGCATGCCCTCCTGCAAGGAGAGCCCAAGGGCAGCAGCCCGCCACTTGGAGGAGACCCTTCCCGTGCCCCACCCTGCAGCCCCTGTGCCAGGCGGGCAGGGTGTGGGGCGGGTGAGCAGCAAGCCTCTCGTTCTTCTTGGCAGGGGGACTGCCGGCCTTGTAATCACACATTCCACAGTCTAGGGCAAAGTCTACTTAGCTAATGCACAAGGAGTGGAGAAAGGGGCTTCCCTTGTGGAAAGGCTATGGGGCCTGGGTTCTGACAGCAGCTTGGGGAGGGAGGCTGAGGGCCCATAAACTGAAGTGAAATGCTGCCACCTCCTGGCTAGTTCTCAGACCTGCAGGGAGCTGTGGGGCTGGTTCAAAGGCTGGAAAAGAGGAATCACGAGCCGGCCCCCCCCCCCCCCCCCCCCCCCCCACCCCCCCCCCCCCCCCCACC